>NC_056739.1:160269214-160324214 GCF_019279795.1 Protopterus annectens
TCCTTTTTTGGAGGACAGCGTCTTGGTTCTGTTTGGTATGGCCCATTCCATGCACATGTGTATGTGCTCATACAGTGCATTGGTGTATGATTCAGCAGTCATGCACCTATTTTCCATTTGCATGGGTGTCATGAAGTTTGCCACCTCTGTTTTTAGAAGCCCAAAATTGGCTTTGGAGAAGTTTTTTATGGTGGTATCCTTTAGGGGAGTGAGGGTGGGATTTGGATATTCATGGTGATTAGATTGTGATCAGATCTGACCAGGGAGGAGTTGATTACTGGTGTAGAGCAATGGTTGCCCAAGTTAGTAATGACCAGGTCAAGGATGTTTCTACCCATGGTGGGGGTAAGAATGAGTTGGTCCAGGGAGCTGGAATTAATGAATTCCAGAAAACATTGAGCAAGTGTGTTGGTACATGAATAATTTTCCCAGTTAATGGAGGGGTAGTTAAAGTCTCCCAGTATAAGGGTATTGGGCTGTACCCTAATATTTTCCATTGTGTTTAGGAATGTGGAGTGGGAGTCTTGAGACATGGTGGGGGATCTATAGTAGGTTACAACCTGGATTGCAGTTTTACCCAGTGTTAGTTGTACTTTAAGTATCTCTTATGCGTTATGTTGGGCTACTAGTCTGGAGGTGTGCATATCCTTCATGAATATGGAGACACCACCGCCTTTAGTGCTTCGGTCCAGGTTTAGGGGCCAAAAGGTGTGGTATGAATTATAGCCTGGCAGTGCTGGGGTGCACTCCAGAGCCTTGAACAAGGTCTCGGTCACTGCACAGATGTCGATGTTCTCCATTTTAAGGAGTGCTTTGAGCGAGTGCATTTTGAGATTTAGACTTCTAGTGTGAAGTAGCATAACCCTCAGATTTCATTTGCTTGTAGCTGTTATGGTGGTAATTTTGTCTTCAGGACATTGCCTAAAAAAGGCACTATAGGGATGGCAAGAGCCTTGGCCAGTATCCAGAATCCTTGGGGTGACAGGTGCAGCTCATCTCTGGTGAAGCATCGATGTCTGTCGATCATGTAATCAAAGGCAGACAGATACTGGATCCCCTTAGAATGACACCAGAAACTTAGCTAATTGTTGAAGTCAATCATTTTCTGGTTGTACTGTGATATCATTCTGGGTGATGGTAGGATACTACTCAGATCTAGGGTCATACCTGCCTGGGCTACAAGATCTGAGAACTCCTCTATGTCTTTTTTCATGTAGTCCAGGAAGGTACATCTCAGGTCATTCACACCAACATGGACAATGACAGAGTCATATTTGTACCTGTTGTGGAGTGACCTAAGTGCGTGTGTTATGTGGTGAATCCTGGCACCCAACAGGCAGCTGACCGTAACTTTCTCCTTATTCAACCTAGCAAGTGGGATGTCAGTGTGCCTTACTATTGAGTCATCTTTGACTAGTGTATTGGGTAAGTTGTTTTGCCTTATGGGCTTTGGTTGAGTGGCACACTGTTTATATGAGCTATGTGTCTCGTGGTTTGTGCTGGGATGTGGTGGTCGTTTGCATTTCTGCCTCAGAGGTCTCTGTTGTTTGGGTAGATTTTTATTGAGAGCCGCCACAAAAGTAGGTGTGTGTTTTGTGTTACTATGTGAGGGTTGTGGTGGTGTACGTTCTGGAGGGCTATGTATTGAATGTGGTGTGGTGCAGGTGTTTACCTTCTCCTCTTGACAGGCTAATCCAGTCTTGGCTGAAGAGTGCTTGTCTTCCAATTTGGCTATATATGTGCATCTCTCATAAGTCTGAGTGTTGGGAGCTAAGAGGAGAGAGGTGTCGGTGTACATGAGGCAGTTGTTACACTGCCTCAGGATGCTGAAGTTCACCAGGTTAATAGGAGAAATCACAAGGAACTGACCTTTAGACATGCCTGGATATGAGCTCAATATATTAAGTACTGAAGCCTTTTACAGAAAAAATGTCACTAAGTGTGTCTGAGTCTGTACAGAGCACTGCCAAACACTTGAGGGGAAACTAATACGTAGACCCTGTTAACAGTGCGTGGACAAACAAAACGAGTAACGTCAGTTCTAAGCTCCCGTTCCTGTCTCCTAAGGCTTCTTTAACAGGTGATCTACTTCATTTCCTTTAAATAAAGTCTTAAAAAATACCTGCTGGAAGTTGCCGGATGTTGCTGTTTTATCCAAAATTCACTGTACATCTGGACAGATGTTCCTTAACGTAAGACTAAACATATTTAACTGAACAATTCAGATGAGATAGCACATTATCTGTTTGTTCTATATGGCTGACTAACAGATTTTGCAGACCAGTGTTTTGGTCATGGAATATAGCTGCACCCTGGCATGGTAAAGCCCAATTTCCTTTTTAGTAATAATAATTTAGGCAGTTTCACATCACGAGTGGTGTGCTAATATGAATATAAGAAAACATCATGGACTACTTGTTTATAGTTAATATTGTTAAGCTCACACTGAATTAGAAGTATCCTAGAATAATAGACTATATAATAAAGGCTAGAAGGAGAAGACATATACTATAAACCTCAACCTTTCACATTGCCCTGTATGCTTTACTAAACTTTTGTAATCCATAAATAGATTCCCTTATCAATATATCCTAGGATTCAGAAAGGGATCCTTGTGCTCATGTAAACTGCTATGGCCAAAGGGGTAGTTTACACTAATGTGAGAAGTGTAATTCAGAGGCATGTTTAGTCACAATGAAGACAACTTCAATGTCAGTTAATCTGTATGTCTCAGAATGGTGTGTAATTACAGACAGTGTTAAATAGCACTTTTTGGAGGTAATTAACACTGGTAGCACATGCAATGAATTGGCATGAATACTCCCATTCACTCTTCCACACACATGTAGACATTTTCACACACACACACACACACACACACACACACACACACACACACACATACACACACACACACACACACACACACACATAGAGACACACACACACACACACACACACACACACACACACACACACACACACACACACACACACACACACACACACACACACACACACACACACACACACACTCACACTACCAATCCCCTAACTAACCCCCATAGTGTGACCAACCAAGTGCGTGCATACACATATACACACACACACACACACACACACACACACACACACACACACACACACACACACACACACACACACACACGCACACACACACACACACACCTAACACCACACACGTGTGCAGATACGCCATATGCTGCCACACATACACTTTCAATCACACACACACACACACACACACACACACACACACACAACCTAAATGCTAAATTCCCCTGATACTTGGTCTGTAACATGGTCTCTCCCTTTGGAAGTAATGGGGGAATGCAGCATTTTGGTTGTGTTAATTAATATGGCTGGCCATGCTAATTTACATACATGTCTCAGGTGTGTAAAGTCCTTATTACAGGCATTTTTGAGGGACAGCACACGGCTAATTAACATGGGCCACTTCCCTGGAATGCCTCATTAACGTTTAGCATGACTATGGAGATGGCCCATTGCGGTGATTCTGCAGACTATATAGAATGATTGTTGTGAGCCTTGTAAACGAATGACAAAGGGCATCCATCAGTGGGTTTCCACCTGTGGTAGGGTTACCACTGGCAGCAGCGCTTTCTGAATGTCTGAATCTCATTATCTCACAAGGCTATGAAGCAGCAGCATAGATAAGTAAGTACAGGAAACTGCTAGACATTGCAATGCCTGACCAAAGAGAACAGAAAAACATTACAATTATTATCAAACCTTAGAAGATTACTGTTATTACACCAAAACATTGACCAGGCTTGGTATTTTCATTGACAGCATATCAGACAAAGTAATTTTCATACATCTGGAGATTTTACTACATTTCTCAAAATCTTTGTGCATAGTCCATGATGATAAAACCTTAAAAAATTGCAACATAATTTTGATAAAATGTGTTCTTTTTATTCAAAACTTAGTTACAATGTATTTTGCTGAAGCTGAAATTAGACAGAATAAATATTATCTGATGTGTGGTACTGAATGGGGCACCAAGTAGGCAGTTATACTAGTTTCAGTCATTATGCTACTGGTCACTGCATCATTCAATAAACTATTGAAGAGAAAGACCCACATTGGCTGACGAGAAAAGCATTACCCAGAAAATGTAGATATATCAGCAAATTAACTCTTCCCACATAAGACACATTCATTATGATCATTTATGCATTGCTGAAGTTTGTTGGGAGTCAGAAAGACATTGTACAATAACACAACAAAATTCTGATGAACAGATTTAAGAATGGTAAATGTAAGTAGGCATTACATCAAAGTAGAGACCAGTCTGTATGTAAATGTGTGTCACAAAGATATATAGACAAGTAACTGGAAATATGTAGTAGTCTGGTTTTATAATAAAACTACACAAATAGACATTTCCTTCTCTTTGGACAGCTAAATCATGAAGAGATAACACTCCATTTCTTTACATTACATTTGAATATCTTTGATTATTTGGAAACCAGTACCTTCCTCAAGTTAATACAGAAGACCGAACTTCTGCTAGGATTCCACTGCCCCAGAATTACACTATGAATCATTTTGTCAAAGGTGAGGAAAATTTGACAAATTTAGTTTGAGTTATTTACTGGCAGATTGAGATTAAACTGAAAATTGTAATATTTGTGAAACAGACCCGGGAAAGGTATTCAGGGAAAATAATGCTCTAGGACTGCTTATGCTTCCCTGATGAGCTGTAGTAAGATTACAGCAGTGATACTGGATTCAGAGACACACACAAGGTAAGATTACAGCAGTAATACCGGATTCAGAGACACACACAAGGTAAGATTACAGCAGTAATACCGGATTCAGAGACACACACAAGGTAAGATTACAGCAGTGATACTGGATTCAGAGGCACACACAAGGTAAGATTACAGCAGTAATACCGGATTCAGAGACACACACAAGGTAAGATTACAGCAGTAATACCGGATTCAGAGACACACACAAGGTAAGATTACAGCAGTAATACCGGATTCAGAGACACACACAAGGTAAGATTACAGCAGTAATACCGGATTCAGAGACACACACAAGGTAAGATTACAGCAGTAATACCGGATTCAGAGACACACACAAGGTAAGATTACAGCAGTAATACCGATTCAGAGACACACACAAGGTAAGATTACAGCAGTAATACCGGATTCAGAGACACACACAAGGTAAGATTACAGCAGTAATACCGGATTCAGAGACACACACAAGGTAAGATTACAGCAGTAATACCGGATTCAGAGACACACACAAGGTAAGATTACAGCAGTGATACCGGATTCAGAGACACACACAAGGTAAGATTACAGCAGTGATACCGGATTCAGAGGCACACACAAGGTAAGATTACAGCAGTGATACTGGATTCAGAGGCACACACAAGGTAAGATTACAGCAGTAATACCGGATTCAGAGACACACACAAGGTAAGATTACAGCAGTAATACCGGATTCAGAGACACACACAAGGTAAGATTACAGCAGTGATACCGGAAGATTACAGCAGTGATACTGGATTCAGAGGCACACACAAGGTAAGATTACAGCAGTAATACCGGATTCAGAGACACACACAAGGTAAGATTACAGCAGTAATACCGGATTCAGAGACACACACAAGGTAAGATTACAGCAGTGATACTGGATTCAGAGGCACACACAAGGTAAGATTACAGCAGTAATACCGGATTCAGAGACACACACAAGGTAAGATTACAGCAGTAATACCGGATTCAGAGACACACACAAGGTAAGATTACAGCAGTAATACCGGATTCAGAGACACACACAAGGTAAGATTACAGCAGTAATACCGGATTCAGAGGCACACACAAGGTAAGATTACAGCAGTAATACCGGATTCAGAGACACACACAAGGTAAGATTACAGCAGTAATACCGGATTCAGAGACACACACAAGGTAAGATTACAGCAGTAATACCGGATTCAGAGGCACACACAAGGTAAGATTACAGCAGTAATACCGGATTCAGAGACACACACAAGGTAAGATTACAGCAGTAATACGGGATTCAGAGACACAAAACAGTTACTTGAGCAAAAGCACATTAGTGACTCATTTTCTCTGTATTAAACGCTTAATTCAGCTGTAACACTCAATTTACTGTCCCCTCAGCCTAGGTACCTGCAGGTTTAAACATAGACATACAGGCTTGTACTACTTACTGTCTGTGGTGATGCATACACACACACACACACACACACACACACACACACACACACACACACACACACACACACACACACACACAGCTGTCAACCTTCCATCTCCAAAATGAGGAACACTAGCCATCATAATATGGAATAAATGGGCAAAATGTGGAACACTTACTAAAGGCTTACTAACAGCTTCAACTGGGAAAGTGATAGGATGGTTAAAATATGCTGGTTTTACTCATAAAAATGATCTTTTAATGTATTAATATTTTTCATTTCTGCTTACCATGGATGTCATTTAAAAAGATTCCTAACACTGAATATGTAACAGCCCCTATCAATGTGGAACTTTGAGGAACATGATCTTTTTAAGACCCCAAATGAGGTACTTTCCTGATAATGAGGTACACTTGAGAGGTATGCACACACACAGGCTTGCAGTACTGACTGCCTGTGGTGAAGACAGCCCTTCTCCTACCATAGACAGCAATGGGTACACAAAGTAAAAAGATGGTGTACATTCCCATCTCCACACTAGACAATGAAATAGTGCTGTGGAGTTTGTCTTTGGATTTCTCTACCTCACTGTTTCAGTCAGGGTGTACAGCTCTGTAGATCTGGGCAGAACACGGGGCTAACTTATGTTAGCTGCACTGTAGAGCTGCCATGTTTATATGCAGCAGTATCCAGCTAGACTGCTGTAGTGTTGCCTGATTGAGCCTTCATACTGCTGTAGAGCTACAGTGGTCTGTGACTTATTCCCTTATAAAACAAGGTACAGTCCTGCTACAAACAGAATTGTATAGTTTGTTCTATATTTCTAAACACCCCATTTTTTAACTCATTCACTCAAGTACAACTATTTTGAGTATGTACCTTTAACTCCTAGTGGGTGTGGCCTGAGCCTTTAAAAATTAAATTATCACCTTACAATTGTAACAAATACCCATTGACAGAGGTCAAATTTCAATACAATTGTGTTTGCCATCATGTATGCTTCAAGATAAAATATTTTTAAACCTTGTATGTAGCATGGTTTTGGAATTATTAATGCAAATATGCACAAGTAATATTTGACGCCTAGAAGAACAGTAGGAGGTAACTGCAGATGCACCTGGAGGCGTCACTCAGATGTAATGAGTTAATAATATGATGTTGAGTCTTTATAATCAAAGGTGTTGGGAAAGGATGACTTGCAAAATACCCCAGTGATTTATCTATAAGAACACACCAATAAGAAATTCCTAATTTTTGGATTGATTGCTTTATTGTCATGATCTATAATGGAATACTGACCTTTAAGAAATTAAACTAATCATATACAATAAGTATTTAACCAATCTTAAAGTATGAAAAACTTGAAATTCAGAAGTTTGAGTCCATGTTTTTCCTCAGGGTGTGATAACTTTTTAAGACCAAGTCTTGGATTATTGTTTTGCCATAGAAACCTCATAAACCTGATAGTTATTTTGTTTACCGACTTAAACAAATTCTCGTGGAATATGTGAGAGTGAATTATTAACAAAATAAAAGAGCTTTAGAAAAATGTTTATTTTAAATTATGCAGACCTTTGCAAGATGTCCAAATCATGGGCAGTGCCACACCAGTACAGGTATCCCACCTGTGAATACTGTGGTCTGGTGAGTGCCCTATCTCTGAACAAAATTCAAAAAACTTTTTAAGTACTGTTTTTGTGAACACACAAATGCACTTAAAAAACAAAGACTGAGCCAACATGCCCAGCCATAAAAGTGAAACAAATTTACATTCTACTCTCATCCCTGTGATTATCGTAACAGGACATGGGCAGACAACCCATGTACTCTCACCCCTGTGATTATCGTAACAGGACATGGGCAGACAACCCATGTACTCTCACCCCTGTGATTATTGTAACAGGACATGGGCAGACAACCCATGTACTCTCACCCCTGTGATTATTGTAACAGGACATGGGCAGACAACCCATGTACTCTCACCCCTGTGATTATCGTAACAGGACATGGGCAGACAACCCATGTACTCTCACCCCTGTGATTATCGTAACAGGACATGGGCAGACAACCCATGTACTCTCACCCCTGTGATTATCGTAACAGGACATGGGCAGACAACCCATGTACTCTCACCCCTGTGATTATTGTAACAGGACATGGGCAGACAACCCATGTACTCTCACCCCTGTGATTATTGTAACAGGACATGGGCAGACAACCCATGTACTCTCACCCCTGTGATTATCGTAACAGGACATGGGCAGACAACCCATGTACTCTCACCCTGTGATTATTGTAACAGGACATGGGCAGACAACCCATGTACTCTCACCCCTGTGATTATTGTAACAGGACATGGGCAGACAACCCATGTACTCTCACCCCTGTGATTATCGTAACAGGACATGGGCAGACAACCCATGTACTCTCACCCCTGTGATTATTGTAACAGGACATGGGCAGACAACCCATGTACTCTCACCCCTGTGATTATTGTAACAGGACATGGGCAGACAACCCATGTACTCTCACCCCTGTGATTATCGTAACAGGACATGGGCAGACAACCCATATACTCTCACCCCTGTGATTATCGTAACAGGACATGGGCAGACAACCCATGTACTATCACCCCTGTGATTATCGTAACAGGACATGGGCAGACAACCCATGTACTCTCACCCCTGTGATTATTGTAACAGGACATGGGCAGACAACCCATGTACTCTCACCCTGTGATTATTGTAACAGGACATGGGCAGACAACCCATGTACTCTCACCCCTGTGATTATCGTAACAGGACATGGGCAGACAACCCATGTACTCTCACCCCTGTGATTATCGTAACAGGACATGGGCAGACAACCCATGTACTCTCACCCCTGTGATTATCGTAACAGGACATGGGCAGACAACCCATGTACTCTCACCCCTGTGATTATTGTAACAGGACATGGGCAGACAACCCATGTACTCTCACCCTGTGATTATTGTAACAGGACATGGGCAGACAACCCATGTACTCTCACCCCTGTGATTATCGTAACAGGACATGGGCAGACAACCCATGTACTCTCACCCCTGTGATTATCGTAACAGGACATGGGCAGACAACCCATGTACTCTCACCCCTGTGATTATTGTAACAGGACATGGGCAGACAACCCATGTACTCTCACCCCTGTGATTATTGTAACAGGACATGGGCAGACAACCCATGTACTCTCACCCTGTGATTATTGTAACAGGACATGGGCAGACAACCCATGTACTCTCACCCCTGTGATTATCGTAACAGGACATGGGCAGACAACCCATGTACTCTCACCCCTGTGATTATCGTAACAGGACATGGGCAGACAACCCATGTACTCTCACCCCTGTGATTATCGTAACAGGACATGGGCAGACAACCCATGTACTCTCACCCCTGTGATTATTGTAACAGGACATGGGCAGACAACCCATGTACTCTCACCCCTGTGATTATCGTAACAGGACATGGGCAGACAACCCATGTACTCTCACCCCTGTGATTATTGTAACAGGACATGGGCAGACAACCCATGTACTCTCACCCCTGTGATTATCGTAACAGGACATGGGCAGACAACCCATGTACTCTCACCCCTGTGATTATTGTAACAGGACATGGGCAGACAACCCATGTACTCTCACCCCTGTGATTATTGTAACAGGACATGGGCAGACAACCCATGTACTCTCACCCCTGTGATTATTGTAACAGGACATGGGCAGACAACCCATGTACTCTCACCCCTGTGATTATTGTAACAGGACATGGGCAGACAACCCATGTACTCTCACCCTGTGATTATTGTAACAGGACATGGGCAGACAACCCATGTACTCTCACCCCTGTGATTATCGTAACAGGACATGGGCAGACAACCCATGTACTCTCACCCCTGTGATTATTGTAACAGGACATGGGCAGACAACCCATGTACTCTCACCCTGTGATTATTGTAACAGGACATGGGCAGACAACCCATGTACTCTCACCCCTGTGATTATTGTAACAGGACATGGGCAGACAACCCATGTACTCTCACCCCTGTGATTATTGTAACAGGACATGGGCAGACAACCCATGTACTCTCACCCCTGTGATTATTGTAACAGGACATGGGCAGACAACCCATGTACTCTCACCCCTGTGATTATTGTAACAGGACATGGGCAGACAACCCATGTACTCTCACCCCTGTGATTATTGTAACAGGACATGGGCAGACAACCCATGTACTCTCACCCTGTGATTATCGTAACAGGACATGGGCAGACAACCCATGTACTCTCACCCCTGTGATTATTGTAACAGGACATGGGCAGACAACCCATGTACTCTCACCCCTGTGATTATTGTAACAGGACATGGGCAGACAACCCATGTACTCTCACCCCTGTGATTATTGTAACAGGACATGGGCAGACAACCCATGTACTCTCACCCCTGTGATTATTGTAACAGGACATGGGCAGACAACCCATGTACTCTCACCCCTGTGATTATTGTAACAGGACATGGGCAGACAACCCATGTACTCTCACCCCTGTGATTATCGTAACAGGACATGGGCAGACAACCCATGTACTCTCACCCCTGTGATTATTGTAACAGGACATGGGCAGACAACCCATGTACTCTCACCCCTGTGATTATCGTAACAGGACATGGGCAGACAACCCATGTACTCTCACCCCTGTGATTATCGTAACAGGACATGGGCAGACAACCCATGTACTCTCATCCTGTGATTATTGTAACAGGACATGGGCAGACAACCCATGTACTCTCACCCTGTGATTATTGTAACAGGACATGGGCAGACAACCCATGTACTCTCACCCCTGTGATTATCGTAACAGGACATGGGCAGACAACCCATGTACTCTCACCCTGTGATTATTGTAACAGGACATGGGCAGACAACCCATGTACTCTCACCCCTGTGATTATCGTAACAGGACATGGGCAGACAACCCATGTACTCTCACCCCTGTGATTATCGTAACAGGACATGGGCAGACAACCCATGTACTCTCACCCCTGTGATTATCGTAACAGGACATGGGCAGACAACCCATGTACTCTCACCCCTGTGATTATTGTAACAGGACATGGGCAGACAACCCATGTACTCTCACCCCTGTGATTATTGTAACAGGACATGGGCAGACAACCCATGTACTCTCACCCCTGTGATTATTGTAACAGGACATGGGCAGACAACCCATGTACTCTCACCCCTGTGATTATTGTAACAGGACATGGGCAGACAACCCATGTACTCTCACCCCTGTGATTATCGTAACAGGACATGGGCAGACAACCCATGTACTCTCACCCCTGTGATTATTGTAACAGGACATGGGCAGACAACCCATGTACTCTCACCCCTGTGATTATTGTAACAGGACATGGGCAGACAACCCATGTACTCTCACCTGTGATTATCGTAACAGGACATGGGCAGACAACCCATGTACTCTCACCCCTGTGATTATCGTAACAGGACATGGGCAGACAACCCATGTACTCTCACCCCTGTGATTATTGTAACAGGACATGGGCAGACAACCCATGTACTCTCACCCCTGTGATTATTGTAACAGGACATGGGCAGACAACCCATGTACTCTCACCCCTGTGATTATTGTAACAGGACATGGGCAGACAACCCATGTACTCTCACCCCTGTGATTATTGTAACAGGACATGGGCAGACAACCCATGTACTCTCACCCCTGTGATTATCGTAACAGGACATGGGCAGACAACCCATGTACTCTCACCCCTGTGATTATTGTAACAGGACATGGGCAGACAACCCATGTACTCTCACCCCTGTGATTATCGTAACAGGACATGGGCAGACAACCCATGTACTCTCACCCCTGTGATTATTGTAACAGGACATGGGCAGACAACCCATGTACTCTCACCCCTGTGATTATCGTAACAGGACATGGGCAGACAACCCATGTACTCTCACCCCTGTGATTATTGTAACAGGACATGGGCAGACAACCCATGTACTCTCACCCCTGTGATTATCGTAACAGGACATGGGCAGACAACCCATGTACTCTCACCCTGTGATTATTGTAACAGGACATGGGCAGACAACCCATGTACTCTCACCCCTGTGATTATTGTAACAGGACATGGGCAGACAACCCATGTACTCTCACCCCTGTGATTATTGTAACAGGACATGGGCAGACAACCCATGTACTCTCACCCCTGTGATTATTGTAACAGGACATGGGCAGACAACCCATGTACTCTCACCCCTGTGATTATCGTAACAGGACATGGGCAGACAACCCATGTACTCTCACCCCTGTGATTATTGTAACAGGACATGGGCAGACAACCCATGTACTCTCACCCCTGTGATTATCGTAACAGGACATGGGCAGACAACCCATGTACTCTCACCCCTGTGATTATTGTAACAGGACATGGGCAGACAACCCATGTACTCTCACCCCTGTGATTATCGTAACAGGACATGGGCAGACAACCCATGTACTCTCACCCCTGTGATTATTGTAACAGGACATGGGCAGACAACCCATGTACTCTCACCCCTGTGATTATCGTAACAGGACATGGGCAGACAACCCATGTACTCTCACCCCTGTGATTATTGTAACAGGACATGGGCAGACAACCCATGTACTCTCACCCCTGTGATTATTGTAACAGGACATGGGCAGACAACCCATGTACTCTCACCCCTGTGATTATTGTAACAGGACATGGGCAGACAACCCATGTACTCTCACCCCTGTGATTATTGTAACAGGACATGGGCAGACAACCCATGTACTCTCACCCCTGTGATTATCGTAACAGGACATGGGCAGACAACCCATGTACTCTCACCCCTGTGATTATTGTAACAGGACATGGGCAGACAACCCATGTACTCTCACCCCTGTGATTATTGTAACAGGACATGGGCAGACAACCCATGTACTCTCACCCCTGTGATTATTGTAACAGGACATGGGCAGACAACCCATGTACTCTCACCCCTGTGATTATTGTAACAGGACATGGGCAGACAACCCATGTACTCTCACCCCTGTGATTATTGTAACAGGACATGGGCAGACAACCCATGTACTCTCACCCCTGTGATTATTGTAACAGGACATGGGCAGACAACCCATGTACTCTCACCCCTGTGATTATCGTAACAGGACATGGGCAGACAACCCATGTACTCTCACCCCTGTGATTATCGTAACAGGACATGGGCAGACAACCCATGTACTCTCACCCCTGTGATTATTGTAACAGGACATGGGCAGACAACCCATGTACTCTCACCCCTGTGATTATTGTAACAGGACATGGGCAGACAACCCATGTACTCTCACCCCTGTGATTATTGTAACAGGACATGGGCAGACAACCCATGTACTCTCACCCCTGTGATTATCGTAACAGGACATGGGCAGACAACCCATGTACTCTCACCCCTGTGATTATTGTAACAGGACATGGGCAGACAACCCATGTACTCTCACCCCTGTGATTATTGTAACAGGACATGGGCAGACAACCCATGTACTCTCACCCCTGTGATTATCGTAACAGGACATGGGCAGACAACCCATGTACTCTCACCCCTGTGATTATTGTAACAGGACATGGGCAGACAACCCATGTACTCTCACCCCTGTGATTATTGTAACAGGACATGGGCAGACAACCCATGTACTCTCACCCCTGTGATTATTGTAACAGGACATGGGCAGACAACCCATGTACTCTCACCCCTGTGATTATCGTAACAGGACATGGGCAGACAACCCATGTACTCTCACCCCTGTGATTATTGTAACAGGACATGGGCAGACAACCCATGTACTCTCACCCCTGTGATTATCGTAACAGGACATGGGCAGACAACCCATGTACTCTCACCCCTGTGATTATCGTAACAGGACATGGGCAGACAACCCATGTACTCTCACCCCTGTGATTATCGTAACAGGACATGGGCAGACAACCCATGTACTCTCACCCCTGTGATTATCGTAACAGGACATGGGCAGACAACCCATGTACTCTCACCCCTGTGATTATTGTAACAGGACATGGGCAGACAACCCATGTACTCTCACCCTGTGATTATTGTAACAGGACATGGGCAGACAACCCATGTACTCTCACCCCTGTGATTATTGTAACAGGACATGGGCAGACAACCCATGTACTCTCACCCCTGTGATTATTGTAACAGGACATGGGCAGACAACCCATGTACTCTCACCCTGTGATTATCGTAACAGGACATGGGCAGACAACCCATGTACTCTCACCCCTGTGATTATCGTAACAGGACATGGGCAGACAACCCATGTACTCTCACCCCTGTGATTATCGTAACAGGACATGGGCAGACAACCCATGTACTCTCACCCCTGTGATTATCGTAACAGGACATGGGCAGACAACCCATGTACTCTCACCCCTGTGATTATCGTAACAGGACATGGGCAGACAACCCATGTACTCTCACCCTGTGATTATTGTAACAGGACATGGGCAGACAACCCATGTACTCTCACCCCTGTGATTATCGTAACAGGACATGGGCAGACAACCCATGTACTCTCACCCCTGTGATTATTGTAACAGGACATGGGCAGACAACCCATGTACTCTCACCCCTGTGATTATCGTAACAGGACATGGGCAGACAACCCATGTACTCTCACCCCTGTGATTATCGTAACAGGACATGGGCAGACAACCCATGTACTCTCACCCCTGTGATTATTGTAACAGGACATGGGCAGACAACCCATGTACTCTCACCCCTGTGATTATTGTAACAGGACATGGGCAGACAACCCATGTACTCTCACCCCTGTGATTATTGTAACAGGACATGGGCAGACAACCCATGTACTCTCACCCCTGTGATTATTGTAACAGGACATGGGCAGACAACCCATGTACTCTCACCCCTGTGATTATCGTAACAGGACATGGGCAGACAACCCATGTACTCTCACCCCTGTGATTATCGTAACAGGACATGGGCAGACAACCCATGTACTCTCACCCCTGTGATTATCGTAACAGGACATGGGCAGACAACCCATGTACTCTCACCCCTGTGATTATTGTAACAGGACATGGGCAGACAACCCATGTACTCTCACCCCTGTGATTATCGTAACAGGACATGGGCAGACAACCCATGTACTCTCACCCCTGTGATTATTGTAACAGGACATGGGCAGACAACCCATGTACTCTCACCCCTGTGATTATTGTAACAGGACATGGGCAGACAACCCATGTACTCTCACCCCTGTGATTATTGTAACAGGACATGGGCAGACAACCCATGTACTCTCACCCCTGTGATTATTGTAACAGGACATGGGCAGACAACCCATGTACTCTCACCCCTGTGATTATCGTAACAGGACATGGGCAGACAACCCATGTACTCTCACCCCTGTGATTATCGTAACAGGACATGGGCAGACAACCCATGTACTCTCACCCCTGTGATTATCGTAACAGGACATGGGCAGACAACCCATGTACTCTCACCCCTGTGATTATCGTGTAACAGGACATGGGCAGACAACCCATGTACTCTCACCCCTGTGATTATTGTAACAGGACATGGGCAGACAACCCATGTACTCTCACCCCTGTGATTATTGTAACAGGACATGGGCAGACAACCCATGTACTCTCACCCCTGTGATTATCGTAACAGGACATGGGCAGACAACCCATGTACTCTCACCCCTGTGATTATCGTAACAGGACATGGGCAGACAACCCATGTACTCTCACCCCTGTGATTATTGTAACAGGACATGGGCAGACAACCCATGTACTCTCACCCCTGTGATTATCGTAACAGGACATGGGCAGACAACCCATGTACTCTCACCCCTGTGATTATTGTAACAGGACATGGGCAGACAACCCATGTACTCTCACCCCTGTGATTATCGTAACAGGACATGGGCAGACAACCCATGTACTCTCACCCCTGTGATTATTGTAACAGGACATGGGCAGACAACCCATGTACTCTCACCCCTGTGATTATCGTAACAGGACATGGGCAGACAACCCATGTACTCTCACCCCTGTGATTATTGTAACAGGACATGGGCAGACAACCCATGTACTCTCACCCCTGTGATTATTGTAACAGGACATGGGCAGACAACCCATGTACTCTCACCCCTGTGATTATCGTAACAGGACATGGGCAGACAACCCATGTACTCTCACCCTGTGATTATTGTAACAGGACATGGGCAGACAACCCATGTACTCTCACCCCTGTGATTATTGTAACAGGACATGGGCAGACAACCCATGTACTCTCACCCCTGTGATTATTGTAACAGGACATGGGCAGACAACCCATGTACTCTCACCCCTGTGATTATCGTAACAGGACATGGGCAGACAACCCATGTACTCTCACCCCTGTGATTATTGTAACAGGACATGGGCAGACAACCCATGTACTCTCACCCCTGTGATTATCGTAACAGGACATGGGCAGACAACCCATGTACTCTCACCCCTGTGATTATCGTAACAGGACATGGGCAGACAACCCATGTACTCTCACCCCTGTGATTATCGTAACAGGACATGGGCAGACAACCCATGTACTCTCACCCTGTGATTATTGTAACAGGACATGGGCAGACAACCCATGTACTCTCACCCCTGTGATTATCGTAACAGGACATGGGCAGACAACCCATGTACTCTCACCCCTGTGATTATTGTAACAGGACATGGGCAGACAACCCATGTACTCTCACCCCTGTGATTATTGTAACAGGACATGGGCAGACAACCCATGTACTCTCACCCCTGTGATTATTGTAACAGGACATGGGCAGACAACCCATGTACTCTCACCCCTGTGATTATTGTAACAGGACATGGGCAGACAACCCATGTACTCTCACCCCTGTGATTATTGTAACAGGACATGGGCAGACAACCCATGTACTCTCACCCTGTGATTATTGTAACAGGACATGGGCAGACAACCCATGTACTCTCACCCCTGTGATTATTGTAACAGGACATGGGCAGACAACCCATGTACTCTCACCCCTGTGATTATTGTAACAGGACATGGGCAGACAACCCATGTACTCTCACCCCTGTGATTATCGTAACAGGACATGGGCAGACAACCCATGTACTCTCACCCCTGTGATTATCGTAACAGGACATGGGCAGACAACCCATGTACTCTCACCCCTGTGATTATTGTAACAGGACATGGGCAGACAACCCATGTACTCTCACGCCTGTGATTATTGTAACAGGACATGGGCAGACAACCCATGTACTCTCACCCCTGTGATTATTGTAACAGGACATGGGCAGACAACCCATGTACTCTCACCCCTGTGATTATTGTAACAGGACATGGGCAGACAACCCATGTACTCTCACCCCTGTGATTATTGTAACAGGACATGGGCAGACAACCCATGTACTCTCACCCCTGTGATTATTGTAACAGGACATGGGCAGACAACCCATGTACTCTCACCCCTGTGATTATCGTAACAGGACATGGGCAGACAACCCATGTACTCTCACCCCTGTGATTATTGTAACAGGACATGGGCAGACAACCCATGTACTCTCACCCCTGTGATTATTGTAACAGGACATGGGCAGACAACCCATGTACTCTCACCCCTGTGATTATCGTAACAGGACATGGGCAGACAACCCATGTACTCTCACCCCTGTGATTATTGTAACAGGACATGGGCAGACAACCCATGTACTCTCACCCCTGTGATTATTGTAACAGGACATGGGCAGACAACCCATGTACTCTCACCCCTGTGATTATTGTAACAGGACATGGGCAGACAACCCATGTACTCTCACCCCTGTGATTATCGTAACAGGACATGGGCAGACAACCCATGTACTCTCACCCTGTGATTATTGTAACAGGACATGGGCAGACAACCCATGTACTCTCACCCCTGTGATTATTGTAACAGGACATGGGCAGACAACCCATGTACTCTCACCCCTGTGATTATCGTAACAGGACATGGGCAGACAACCCATGTACTCTCACCCCTGTGATTATCGTAACAGGACATGGGCAGACAACCCATGTACTCTCACCCCTGTGATTATTGTAACAGGACATGGGCAGACAACCCATGTACTCTCACCCTGTGATTATCGTAACAGGACATGGGCAGACAACCCATGTACTCTCACCCCTGTGATTATTGTAACAGGACATGGGCAGACAACCCATGTACTCTCACCCCTGTGATTATTGTAACAGGACATGGGCAGACAACCCATGTACTCTCACCCCTGTGATTATTGTAACAGGACATGGGCAGACAACCCATGTACTCTCACCCCTGTGATTATCGTAACAGGACATGGGCAGACAACCCATGTACTCTCACCCCTGTGATTATCGTAACAGGACATGGGCAGACAACCCATGTACTCTCACCCCTGTGATTATCGTAACAGGACATGGGCAGACAACCCATGTACTCTCACCCCTGTGATTATTGTAACAGGACATGGGCAGACAACCCATGTACTCTCACCCCTGTGATTATTGTAACAGGACATGGGCAGACAACCCATGTACTCTCACCCCTGTGATTATTGTAACAGGACATGGGCAGACAACCCATGTACTCTCACCCCTGTGATTATTGTAACAGGACATGGGCAGACAACCCATGTACTCTCACCCCTGTGATTATTGTAACAGGACATGGGCAGACAACCCATGTACTCTCACCCCTGTGATTATCGTAACAGGACATGGGCAGACAACCCATGTACTCTCACCCTGTGATTATCGTAACAGGACATGGGCAGACAACCCATGTACTCTCACCCCTGTGATTATCGTAACAGGACATGGGCAGACAACCCATGTACTCTCACCCCTGTGATTATCGTAACAGGACATGGGCAGACAACCCATGTACTCTCACCCCTGTGATTATCGTAACAGGACATGGGCAGACAACCCATGTACTCTCACCCCTGTGATTATCGTAACAGGACATGGGCAGACAACCCATGTACTCTCACCCCTGTGATTATCGTAACAGGACATGGGCAGACAACCCATGTACTCTCACCCCTGTGATTATTGTAACAGGACATGGGCAGACAACCCATGTACTCTCACCCCTGTGATTATCGTAACAGGACATGGGCAGACAACCCATGTACTCTCACCCCTGTGATTATTGTAACAGGACATGGGCAGACAACCCATGTACTCTCACCCCTGTGATTATCGTAACAGGACATGGGCAGACAACCCATGTACTCTCACCCCTGTGATTATCGTAACAGGACATGGGCAGACAACCCATGTACTCTCACCCCTGTGATTATTGTAACAGGACATGGGCAGACAACCCATGTACTCTCACCCCTGTGATTATCGTAACAGGACATGGGCAGACAACCCATGTACTCTCACCCCTGTGATTATCGTAACAGGACATGGGCAGACAACCCATGTACTCTCACCCCTGTGATTATTGTAACAGGACATGGGCAGACAACCCATGTACTCTCACCCCTGTGATTATCGTAACAGGACATGGGCAGACAACCCATGTACTCTCACCCCTGTGATTATTGTAACAGGACATGGGCAGACAACCCATGTACTCTCACCCCTGTGATTATCGTAACAGGACATGGGCAGACAACCCATGTACTCTCACCCCTGTGATTATCGTAACAGGACATGGGCAGACAACCCATGTACTCTCACCCCTGTGATTATCGTAACAGGACATGGGCAGACAACCCATGTACTCTCACCCCTGTGATTATCGTAACAGGACATGGGCAGACAACCCATGTACTCTCACCCCTGTGATTATCGTAACAGGACATGGGCAGACAACCCATGTACTCTCACCCCTGTGATTATCGTAACAGGACATGGGCAGACAACCCATGTACTCTCACCCCTGTGATTATCGTAACAGGACATGGGCAGACAACCCATGTACTCTCACCCTGTGATTATCGTAACAGGACATGGGCAGACAACCCATGTACTCTCACCCCTGTGATTATTGTAACAGGACATGGGCAGACAACCCATGTACTCTCACCCCTGTGATTATCGTAACAGGACATGGGCAGACAACCCATGTACTCTCACCCCTGTGATTATTGTAACAGGACATGGGCAGACAACCCATGTACTCTCACCCCTGTGATTATCGTAACAGGACATGGGCAGACAACCCATGTACTCTCACCCCTGTGATTATTGTAACAGGACATGGGCAGACAACCCATGTACTCTCACCCCTGTGATTATTGTAACAGGACATGGGCAGACAACCCATGTACTCTCACCCCTGTGATTATTGTAACAGGACATGGGCAGACAACCCATGTACTCTCACCCCTGTGATTATCGTGAACAGGACATGGGCAGACAACCCATGTACTCTCACCCCTGTGATTATCGTAACAGGACATGGGCAGACAACCCATGTACTCTCACCCCTGTGATTATCGTAACAGGACATGGGCAGACAACCCATGTACTCTCACCCCTGTGATTATCGTAACAGGACATGGGCAGACAACCCATGTACTCTCACCCCTGTGATTATTGTAACAGGACATGGGCAGACAACCCATGTACTCTCACCCCTGTGATTATTGTAACAGGACATGGGCAGACAACCCATGTACTCTCACCCCTGTGATTATCGTAACAGGACATGGGCAGACAACCCATGTACTCTCACCCCTGTGATTATTGTAACAGGACATGGGCAGACAACCCATGTACTCTCACCCCTGTGATTATTGTAACAGGACATGGGCAGACAACCCATGTACTCTCACCCTGTGATTATTGTAACAGGACATGGGCAGACAACCCATGTACTCTCACCCCTGTGATTATTGTAACAGGACATGGGCAGACAACCCATGTACTCTCACCCCTGTGATTATTGTAACAGGACATGGGCAGACAACCCATGTACTCTCACCCCTGTGATTATTGTAACAGGACATGGGCAGACAACCCATGTACTCTCACCCCTGTGATTATTGTAACAGGACATGGGCAGACAACCCATGTACTCTCACCCCTGTGATTATTGTAACAGGACATGGGCAGACAACCCATGTACTCTCACCCCTGTGATTATTGTAACAGGACATGGGCAGACAACCCATGTACTCTCACCCCTGTGATTATCGTAACAGGACATGGGCAGACAACCCATGTACTCTCACCCTGTGATTATTGTAACAGGACATGGGCAGACAACCCATGTACTCTCACCCCTGTGATTATCGTAACAGGACATGGGCAGACAACCCATGTACTCTCACCCCTGTGATTATCGTAACAGGACATGGGCAGACAACCCATGTACTCTCACCCCTGTGATTATCGTAACAGGACATGGGCAGACAACCCATGTACTCTCACCCCTGTGATTATCGTAACAGGACATGGGCAGACAACCCATGTACTCTCACCCCTGTGATTATTGTAACAGGACATGGGCAGACAACCCATGTACTCTCACCCCTGTGATTATCGTAACAGGACATGGGCAGACAACCCATGTACTCTCACCCCTGTGATTATCGTAACAGGACATGGGCAGACAACCCATGTACTCTCACCCCTGTGATTATTGTAACAGGACATGGGCAGACAACCCATGTACTCTCACCCCTGTGATTATCGTAACAGGACATGGGCAGACAACCCATGTACTCTCACCCCTGTGATTATTGTAACAGGACATGGGCAGACAACCCATGTACTCTCACCCCTGTGATTATCGTAACAGGACATGGGCAGACAACCCATGTACTCTCACCCCTGTGATTATTGTAACAGGACATGGGCAGACAACCCATGTACTCTCACCCCTGTGATTATCGTAACAGGACATGGGCAGACAACCCATGTACTCTCACCCCTGTGATTATCGTAACAGGACATGGGCAGACAACCCATGTACTCTCACCCCTGTGATTATCGTAACAGGACATGGGCAGACAACCCATGTACTCTCACCCCTGTGATTATCGTAACAGGACATGGGCAGACAACCCATGTACTCTCACCCCTGTGATTATTGTAACAGGACATGGGCAGACAACCCATGTACTCTCACCCCTGTGATTATTGTAACAGGACATGGGCAGACAACCCATGTACTCTCACCCCTGTGATTATCGTAACAGGACATGGGCAGACAACCCATGTACTCTCACCCCTGTGATTATCGTAACAGGACATGGGCAGACAACCCATGTACTCTCATCCCTGTGATTATTGTAACAGGACATGGGCAGACAACCCATGTACTCTCACCCCTGTGATTATCGTAACAGGACATGGGCAGACAACCCATGTACTCTCACCCCTGTGATTATCGTAACAGGACATGGGCAGACAACCCATGTACTCTCACCCCTGTGATTATTGTAACAGGACATGGGCAGACAACCCATGTACTCTCACCCCCGTGATTATCGTAACAGGACATGGGCAGACAACCCATGTACTCTCACCCCTGTGATTATTGTAACAGGACATGGGCAGACAACCCATGTACTCTCACCCCTGTGATTATCATAACAGGACATGGGCAGACAACCCATGTACTCTCACCCCTGTGATTATCGTAACAGGACATGGGCAGACAACCCATGTACTCTCACCCCTGTGATTATTGTAACAGGACATGGGCAGACAACCCATGTCCTTTGACCATTCAGCCTAATTGGAGTACCTGCAATTGGTTGCCTTTAGCAAATGACTGTAGTGTTTTCCAGATTCTTTTCAATCTCTAGTTACAGGACTGCAAACTTCAGTATGGGTGCTGATACCTGGCAAATCTTAGTTTAAATTCTGATAGTAGTGCTGGCAGAAAAAACAGATGGTAAGTGGGTGATGGTAACAGAAAATACTGCCCACAGCAGAATATAAAGTTTTATTTTCTTTAAATTTTTACTGCAATCCACAATGGGATAGGGCGTGCAGGCATACTTCTCAACAGTCCTTAATTTTGCCATATATATTAGTCTGTTCCTTATAAAATTTTGTTTTTTTTTCTGGCAATTCCTTGAGAATTGAAGCCACCCTGCCTCTCAAGTGTACATCTTTATGAGGAACATTCTCCCTTTTGAGCCTTAAAAATTCTATGTTCCATAGTGATGCATATTCTAAGTGATGACATGCATTCTTTATTAAGATGGATATTTTTTTATAAATATCGATGGCAAATAATGCTGAAGAATACTGTATCATATTAAACAAAATAATTTTTTTAAGTATGATAGAATATCTAATAATCATGCTGCATGCTTCCTAACCGACATTTTCAGTGAGTGTTCCACATTTTGGGAATGGAAGGATGACAGCTAAGGCAGTGACTACAGAATGACAGGCATTTGAGTTACACACTTCATATTCTTCACAAATAGCATGCTGATGAATAACCTAAGTCTAACAATTCTCTGTGTATCTAAGAATAATGTTTAAAACGTATTCCTGATTTGGGGTCATTTGTCTCCCATTATGTTTTGTTGTGAATGGCCTGATTAATACTGTTGGCATAAATGAAATCTAGGTAACACTGAGTAAGGAACAGATGGCAAGATACCTAGGGGGGATGCAGGCTTCACCCTGACATCTTGGGTTGGATTCCTCGTGTACACTGTGGGACTGAGCTGAGCATGCCATTACTGAGGGTAAGACTCCTAGGACATCCCTGAAAAAGGCACTAGTACCTAATAGGTCTGCCTCGTTAAAATACTTGCCTGGATGTAAAGGAAGTAGAAAAGCAAGGGAAAGTAAAATTAAGGGATAGTTGTGTTTACTAAGAACAGAGATTAGGTGCACAACTGAAGAATTAAAAGAGAAAGAGGCAGTAACAAGATGACAGCCTTAATGCTGGAGAATGTGTGAAAGGAAGACATGTGGCTGGATGCAGTGTGCACATAACCTAATACAGGAAGTCTTGTTGATGTCATCAGCAGGACTGAGGCATGCGAAACAAGGAAAACACAGCCATGTGAGACATCGGTCTTCAAGCAATAAACAGGAAGTACTTATCCCACACACACACACACACACACACACACACACACACACACACACACACACACACACGGGCACATCAGGGACAGAGAACATCTTCACCATGAGAAAAAGGTTTGGTGTAGAGATGAGGCAGCCAGCAGATCACATTAATCATACTGCTTTGTGCATCTGATCACTGGAAATAGGATAGGATAGATATATGGAGATCACCAGAGCAGGACAAAACAGATCTGGAACTACATGTGGGTATGCAAACATCTGTGGGAAACTAGAGAGAGAGAAATAATAAGGAAGGATAGGAAATCTGATGCTCATGTAGGGCAGATGAACTAAACAGAGGTTATGTACAGAGACAGGGATCATTATAAGGAGAAGAATGTGTGGAATAAGGAAGACACTTGTTAGAAAGGAAATAAAGGGAAAAGACACACATATACAAAGATGTTAAATGGGGTTGGGTGAAGGTCTATAAGACAGCCAAGAAAAGGTGGTTGTAATCATGACAGTGAACATATTACCTCAGGAAGGATGATTACTAGATGAACAAGAAATGAGGCATAAGAAAGTCTACAGGAACAAGAGGTAAAGTGGGAGACTAGAAATACTGAATGAGTTATTTTTAAAAAGTTTTAAAAAGAAATGGTAATATATAGGCTTTTGTTCTTGTTTAGTTATAGAGCTGATGTTTTTACTCAATACCTTATCCAGACGATGTAGTTTTCTGCCCAAGAAGCAAGCAGCTTTTAATGTTATGACTGCAAGAACAATCTACGGAGACCTTTGAACCCATTCCATGAAAATAAAATATGTCACTGCTTCCACTTCTTTCCCATCTCTACGCAAAGAAGTGGTGGGGCTTGATATTATAACTTTATTATTATTATTAATTTATTTTTGTTTATTTTTTTTTTGATAAGCAAAAAATCAGTTGTACTTTCTTCGGTTCATAGGTGTGTACTAGGCTAATGACCACTGGAGCCTTTTTAAGCCTAGCCATGCATCCCAAATCTCTGACAAATTCTGATACCCTTAATAAGTGTAAGCAAGGGCTTGGGAGATTAAATGTTTACAAGCAGGGGCCTGGCCGCCTGGTGATGAACCATTTACAGATTGCCTGTGTACATTAGAGACACAGGTGCCAAACTGGAGGTGACTTTCTGTTTCTCCATCCATTTGTCCAAGTTACACATGAATTGGGTTAGGGACGGAAGCTGCTTCACATGGATGGGGAGCCTGTTCTACATAATGGGTAGTCTTTGGAATACATTCCTGTCTCTCCAGCAGGTCCTATTTATGTCACAGGCAAGGTTTAAGTCTTTAGAATGGGTAATTGTGATGCTGTTTGTTTTGTGGATATGCGAGAGGTCCAACAGAGTGAGGTTCAATGATGCCTTGTATGCCAGCCATAGATTTCCTCTCTTTAGCCAGTAAGTGATAGAATAGAGAAACAGGGCTTTGAGCCGGCCTGCATAGGGCATGTTATTTCCACCATGTATTCTTTCAGTGAAGAATCTCTGTGGATGTTACAACTGTTGGATGTGCCTGCTATGGTAAACACTAAATAGGGCATTGTACTCGATGAGAAATCTGAGTGAAGAAAACAATAGAAAAATGGCCTCCTTGGATCTTGATGCCATACCTTTGTGTATAAATTACACAAAATAGAATGATTTCCTTACTGCCATAGACACATGTTGGTCAAAGGCTAGATAACTGTCTGTGTGTCCACAAATCCCTGACTACTGGGTTGTTTCTTAGGGATGTGTTGTCAATATGAGAGTTACCAGGGTTGGCTGAATTCCCAAAGAATACTGTTATGCATTCTTTGACATTTAGTTTTAGTCCATGGCTCTGGTACCAGTTATTTGTCTGTGTCAGCCGTTCTTGGACAACATTAGTGTCGGTGAGGGATTCTATCACTCCTCCTAATTTGCAGTCATTGGCATATTTAGTCAAACAGTGGCCCCATATGTTGACTTTGACTTCAGAACCCACTTAGTTTCTAATTGCCATACCAGCCATCACCATGACAGCAACTTCAACTGGAGAGGCTCTCACCAATAGAAAATAAACAAACCATGAGGTCAATGTTCTGCTTGGCACCATGACAGGAACACTGTATGCTTTGCCTATAGTTAAATTACCACTGATGCATCCTTTTACTAATACCTTCAACATGCTTTATGGCACTGCATAGGTTATCCAGCTGCTATGATAACATTTTGGTAGTGTTTGTATTGGGTATTTCTTGGAGAACCTGGCATGTTGCCTGTCATCATATCCAAAACTCATACCAAGGCTCCTTCATTTTCTTCTCCTGGCATCTCTCTCAAAGAACCGCATCTTACATCCTTAGGTCATAATCCTCTCTCTCTCTCTCTCTCTCTCTCTCCCCCCACCCCACTGACCACAGCTTCTGAATAAGGATACCTCAGACATGGAAACTGCTCCCTGCAAACTGAAGACATATCACCTGCTTCCCTGGTTTTAGACATCAACTCAAGAACTTTTTGCTCACAACAAATGCTTTTCTTTACAAATCATTAACTAACTCCATATCTCCACTGTGATCCTGCTGTCCATCCTCCCTACATTTACATAATAACGTAACAATAAGACACTCATTCTAAATGAACTGTCATGTCTCTCCTTGATGTAGCATGTAACCTTCTGTACACTATAACGTCAACCTGCTCTCCACCACCTCCTCACTCTTACAGCACCCACTTCCCTCTGTTTGTACTTCACTAGCTGTTCTACCTATCTTCCACCACCCACCATATCATTACTATACATTTATAAATAGAAGTGTATACATACGTACATACATACAAATATTTCAGGCAGGGGCAATAAAGTCCTTCAAGACTGCCAATATCCCAAAACAGTCATTCCAATAATGTGTCCAGGTTTCTCTTAAAATATCTAAACTAGTGTTTGCTTTAGTGTAATTTGTATACATCTTCATCATCATCATTCCCCGTTTTCCCATTTTCTACATGGGGTTGTGGTGTCATGTGAACTTTTGCCATCTCTCTCTCTGTTCAGTGCCACTCTCCTGTCTTCTTTGACACTCATGCCTGACTGTCGCAGGTCTTCTTTCATATAATCCATCCACCTCTTTGTTGCACACCCTTGTTTCCTCTTGCCTTCTGCCTGACTGTCCCAAATCTTTTTCACCAGATTGTCTTCTGATTTTCTACACATATCCCTGAACCACTGTAATCTTTTCTCTTTGACCTTTTCTGAAACTGGAGCTACTTTGGCTTCTTTCCTTATTTCCTCATTTCTTCATCTATCCCACAGTATGCATCTCACCACCAGTCTCAGGCACTTCATAGGATCATAGGAGATTACTAGGCTATCAACACAGAGGTAATTTTAAGCTACCATAGAAATGCTAGTCAATACCCAAGATTGCATTTAGTGATGACTGCCCATGTCCCAGAGGGTTTGGGGCTCTATCCCCAGTAAGAATTTATGGTGCCCCCTCCACTCATTTAGTTTCTTCTTGAATAGTGTCATAGAGCTGCTCTGTTTCACATGAACTGGTAGCCTCTTCCAAAGATGCGGCAGCTGCTGGGAGATAAATCTGTTCCTCTGCATGTCCTATTTAAGTCACAGGCCATATTTAGGTCCCTGGAACAGGTAGCTGTAGGCCCGTTTGATTTACAGATATGCAGCAAGTTCATTAGTTTTCAGTCTTGGATTGCTCTGTAGGCCAAGCATAAGTCCCCCTAAGAAGGCTATATGATATGGAGTATAGTGACAGGGACTTTAGTCGGTCTGCATAAGGCACATGCTGGAGCCCCTTGATATTCTTTGTTAGAAACCTCTGACGTCTGTCAAATTGCTGCAGGTGCTTAGTATGGTACATGCCAAAAGAGGCGTTATACTCAATTATGGGCCAGATACATGCCGAGTATAGGGAGGTTATAACTTATTTTGCTCTTGAGATCTTGCCTTTACTAATCAAGTGTGTTACATAGAAAGCTTTCATTACTACAGTAGACACATGGTGGTCAAAATTAAGGTTGCAGTCAACTTGTGATCCAGGGCCTTTACCACTTCATGGGTACTTAGGGTATTGTTGCTGATTTTATAGTGCGAGGGGACATTGTTTGTGCTGAAGGGAATGATGATGCATTTCTTTGCATTTAGTTTGAGAATGTGACTAATGCACCAGTCATTGATCTGCGTGAGACCCTCCTGGAGCATACTGACATAATTTGGGAATACAATGACTGCACCTAGTTTGCAGTTCTCTACAAACCTGGTCAGCCACAACACCTTAGTTTTGACCTGAACTTCTGAGAAGTATATGTCAAACAGTAGGGGCCCAGCACTGACCCCTGTGGTACCCCATTAGTAACAGGTCTGCTGGTTGATGTGGAGTCACCCACTTTGATAGTGTGTGTCTGGTTTGTGAGCCAGTTGGCAATCCATCTTACAATGAAGTGGTTTACATTCAGTTTACTAAGTTTATCCGTGATGCCCGAATGTGGGATTCTGTTGAAAGCCTTTACCAAGGTATGCTGTGTGTACAGATTTGCCCTCATCAATGGCCTTGGTCACATTTTCAAAGAAATCCACCAGAATTAACAAGCAGAACCTGTCCTTCACAAAGGCAAACTGGGTAGGATTCAGGGTTTGGAGGTCACCTATGTCTTTATTTATGAGGTCCATAATGATATGTTCCATGGACTTACAGATGAGGCTGGTCAGGCTTCTGTGTCTGTAATTCCCTGGGTCTTTTGCTAGGCCACCTTTGTGGAGGAGAATAACTGTTGCTGTTCTCCATTCCACAGGAGCAAAGCCTGTGGTTAGGCTATGATTGAAAAGGGAACTTAGTGGTTATGCTAGTTCATGTTTTAGCCTGTTTAGAAGACAGCCATGGATGTCGTCTGGTCCCATAGAGGCTGTGTTTTTTGCCTTGAACAGGCTTTGAGGACCTGCTCCTCAGATATGTGGGGGGGTATTGAGGAAAGTTTGTTGTAAGTTAGGAGGGGATAAGGGAGTGACATTTTCACCAAACCTATCCACTAGCAGTTTTATCTCTATGGGGCCAGTGTGTGATACCATTGGTCACTAGTTCTGCACATGTTTGGATCATAGCCTTTAGGTAATGTACATAATGGTGAAAGGCCTTGTGGTTATCCTTGGCAGTACTTGCTAAGTTTCTCTCAAAGGAGCCCTAGGAGGATTTGACAAGTTGTCTGATTTACCTGTTGAGGCTGAGGAGGGTGCTTTTCCATTGCTGTGGCAACTTTTATGTTTATTGTAAAGTTTATTAATGCTGGATGTCCACGATGGCAGCTTGTTTTTACTTGGGGTTCTGGAATGGCCAAGTTTATACACTTATGCAAGTGATTGTACAAGGCTTTAGTGTAAACTTCACATAGTTACTACTTCCAGCTTGGGATGGGGCTTGGAATGCATTTATACCTTCACCTAGGAGGATATAGTTGCCTTGGTGAAGTATTTTAGTCTGATTTTTCCCTTTGTGAATTCTGGTGTTAGTGCCAGCTTGGAGGTGACTGATTTGTGGTCAGTTTTAACTAATGAGGGTCTGACAGTTGTGGCAGTGCATCTGGTTGACATGTTGGTGAAGACCAGATCCATAATATTTGTTTCCCCTTGTTGGGATATGGACAATTTGTTCCAGGGTATTTGAATTAACAAAACTGAGGAATTTTTGAGCTAGCAAGTTAGGGCTAACGTAGGTTTTCCAGTTGATGGTGGGATAATTGAAATCCCCCATAACCAGTATGTTTGGTAAAATTTGGATTGTCTCCAGTTTGGTCATGACCCATGGATGGGGCTCTATAACTGGCTATGACTTGAATGGTGGTCTTACCCACCATAACCTGGACCTGGAGCAATTCCATGGAGTTGTCCAGTCTAACTAGACGGGAGGTGAATTTATCTCTAATATAGATTGAAAGACCACCTCCTTTGGTTTTCACATGTTCATTTTGCAGTCTAAAGGTGTGGAAGGCATTGTATACTCTGTTATCTCCATCACCTCAAGCCTCTTCATCTGCTCTGCCTTTACTGCCCAGGTTTCTGTACCTACACTAGTCCTGGTTGCACCACTGTTTTGTGCACCTTACTTTTCAGTATATACCCTGATAGTAGATCATACCTACTTTGTTACACAGACTTTCTAGTATGCTGTTGTTAGAATGTTTTTGCAAACTTAATATTATAGTTGTATTTTTTATTTTTACTGTAAACTACTTCTATGTGTAGTAGGACTTTGTATTCACTTCTCCTGGGCTTGGAAATGTTCCTTCTGGATCACTGCTTTACCCTGGTCAACAAATGGTAAATAAATACATAAAAACAGATAAACACCACTTTAATGAAAGAACAGCAAGCATATAAAATAGCATAATTTCAAAAAGCTATCATATTTTCAAATGACAGACTCTATTTCATTGAATCTTTTCTTTCATAAAGCACATAAGATTCTCTTACAGAGAATAACAAAAACAGTAAGGGGCAGGTGATGAAACCATGCAGTTTAGCTCTTGCATAATTTATTCACCGACTTCCTGGATTTTGCTTCCTAATTCCTCTTGATCAGTTGCCATCCCATACTTTTGATCTAGACCAATAAGGTGTCAATAATGTAATATGAGACAGGAAACCAATACTACTATGAATCTCTTCTGTGACAACAATAGCAAATTGGTTTTTGACAATTAGGTCTCTTGACAGAAAGGCCTTTGGCATGAGATAAAGCTGACACATGTCTCTCCAAGTCATTTCTTTAGTTTAAAGCTTAATGCTGACCCCATAACTTTTTAGGGTTAGTGGCATATCAGAATGATGCACAGGGTAGTACTTTTCAAAATTATACCAAGTACCTCTTAAATCTACATCTTTTAATTCAGTTACCTTTTTTATGTAACAGATGAATACTCTGTTGGTAATTTCCCTCCCTGACCTCTTCAGAAATACTTTGGTCCAGTGAAAGCTTCAACAAAGTGTGAGTCTTCAAGCTAATTGTCATCTTTTTGATAATCAAAACCATCTACTAATTAAAAATAGCAGTAGTACACCCACCATCAGATTGGTTAAATTTAGTTTAGACAGCCAGCACTGGGGCACGTCCCAATATATGGGGGGAGGCCAGGAGTTCCTCTTCACTCAGACAATACCAGAAAATTCAGCAAAGATCATTCAGTAAAACCATTTATTCCACTAAATCTGATTTTAATTAAGGGTAGTAGATACATCCACATTGTTATCCACCTACCTGACCTATTCCTGATCCATTTCCATGAACCCACTGAAGTCCACTGCTATTACAGAATTTAAGTTTTTATTGCCTTGGATTGTCCATATTCATGGAAAATGTATACAAATCAGAAATGGTAAGAATGCACTCCGCAGCTGATCTGCTGGTTCACCCCATTGACTGACCATTAGTTTTCTGACCCTCCATTAGTAGTTATGGAGAAATGATGCCTTCTAGATCACTCAGCCCTGAGGGAAAGAAGCCCAGCAATTGGTGCCAATGTTTATAGTTGCAAGGGTAACCTTTCAGTGACATAAGTAGATTACATTTGGCCTGACAGAAGGGAATGGTATTATATCCGGGCATTTCAGTATGCTCAAGAATTTTTTCAGTGGTGCTTGCCCCTCCCACCTCCTGGTAATGATAGAAAGAATTCTTGTGAGATTCCTTTCCTGTCCCCCAGGGTGGCCCTCTGATGACACTGACCAGTTCCTAACCCTAGGTTATTAGAGCGTAAGGTTAGAAAACTACTGTAATAATGAACAACCCTATTACTGCAAAATATATGGGGAACATTATTATTCCCTCGCCTCTATATTCCCAGAGCTCTGCTTCACCTTCACTTGACGTTAGTGGAAAACTCTTAAACATCTGTGTTACTTATACAAACTTCAGTGATACTTCTTATTCTTGCCGACTGTTTATAATTTACAGCAAAGTTCTTGACAATCAAATTCTCGTCCATCTGACATGCTATTCTTTAGCTTCTATACTGTAAGGAAACAAATGGAGCAGCAAAAATGTGGCTGTGACTCCATATAGACATAGGAAACTACTAATAAAGTTTGTATAACAGCAACCTTGTTTATAAGTGCCTCTTCTTAGCAGTGAGAGACAAATAGGGAACATTTTGTAGCATCACTTAAAATATGCTTATTATCAGCTACAAAAGGTTGCTGTCATTTTTTACCTGAAGCTATGGCTACATAAAGTGAATGTGTGATCACAAGAAATTAAGGCTTTGTCAGCACCAGGTGACAGTTTTATTTCAGGATACCACATGGAATTTCTAAATATACCATAAGTTTTGAATGCAGCAGCTGTTCTCAAAATAATGAATAAGAAGAAAGAATAATGTTTTAATGGCTAATGTACAAAAAATATGTAAAGGACACATTTTAATATTATAGGTTGCAGCACAATGCTTTTTGATCACCATAAATTAGAATATGCAGTTGCAATGTATAGTTTCAAAAATGTATTCTGAATATAATTAACATCCTCCTCTAAATGTATTTACACAAACACTCACTCTCACAAACACACACATACATTAACTCACCTGCTAGTAAAGTAAACTGAAAATGAATATTTCAAATAAAAATAAATTGACATATTTCATTGCCACTGTGCTGACTTTAGTACTGGTAAATAAATATTTACTTCTTTAATTTTCTGGAATAACTTAAGTTCCTGTACAGAGCCAGACCATGGTCAAATGGAGCCCTCAGCAGGGTAATGGACTGCTTCCTGCCATAAGCTATATCAGTAACCTATTACTTGTCTCTCTCTCTCCTCAATTACCAGAATACACTGCTCAAAACTATTATTCGATATGCTATTTCTTTTTCTTTACCTCTGTAATGATCAGATGGATTAGGATTTAATTTAAAACTATTTCAAATTTTACACAAAAACCCTCATATCCATTTGCTAAACAAAACAGAACAACACAGTCTTACACTGAAAGCAGACTTAGCATGAGCAAAAGTAAACATCTCCTATTCACTGAAAATGTATTTGGCAACCCATTAAACTATAGAACATGAACTGCGACTGATTAGTATTGGTGGATATGATAGGTGGAGGAATTTAAAAGACAAATGCACAACACATTTGCTAACAGCCTGCAAAAGCCCACTGAATGTAAGTATCCCTTTTCACTGGCAACCTAGGTGCACTGTCCGGTGAAGTGAGTTGGTCAGAGTCACACAGGAATCAAACATTGCACTACAGAAGCATGGACGGCACAGTGGAGCAGTGGTAGTGTTGTTGCCTCACAGCAAGAGGTTCTCTGGTTTGATTCTTGGCTGGGGTGCCTTCTGTGTGGAGTCTGCATGTCCTCCCTGTGTTCATGTGGGTTTCCTCCCACGTTACAAAGACATGCATCTGGAGCCTTTCTCCCCAGGCCTCCACTGAAAATTGGCGTCATTCCAAGCCAGACTTTCACGGTTAACAAATGTTAAATAATAGATAAAAGAAGCAGCTGACAGCCTTATTCATCTGCAAGAAGTACTAGAGAGACTTTTGTATCCCAACACTGAGCATTTCATACCAGTGTGACTACAAAAAACAAGTTTAATTAACTGAGTAATTAATATAAATTAAGATACTAACATTAAACTTGTGAACTTCATGCTGTCTAGTTTATTCACAGCTAAATAGCAAAGCACACAGTCAACAGTCAACAAGATAAGGAAACTAAGGATTGTACCCGAAGAACATGGCATACGATGATGTTCCTGTTTATTACAATCATTTTTTCCCTTACACCATGACTACTGTGGGTTGCAGGAACCAAGTATTTATATACACTCACAACCATTTGCATTACTGTACGTCTTAGATGTCTGTTTGAGAAAAAGTGAATAAATACATTCATAAATAATCAGCCAGAAATATATCTCATCTTGCTGCTGGCAAAACCATGTAGTGGAACCCATTACAACCCCTTTCTGCATTCTTAGCTTCTTAGCTCATATCAGAGACAAAGACCCAAAATCAAGAAAAGATTTTAAATGTTTTTCTTCCACATTTAGAAAGTTGGTAGAGTATAATGCTTCACATTAGCTACCATTTTCTGAAGGATACAAAGTCTAAAATGCATGGTGGTCATTATTTAATGACTGCAATCCTTAATAATTGGCCAAAAAGCCAGACATTTTGCAAGGAATGCACAAAAATACCTCTGAACTGTTTTTTGTTCAAGAATTCTGAACAAAGAAAAAATAAAGGGACAAAAGCTTAATTTTTAAATACAATGTATTTTATTTATTTGCCAAAGGAGTAAACTCCTTTTACAAAATGTCCCTTTCCAGGTATGGTCCAGGAGCATTGTTGAGAGATTCTTCAAAGGCAAGCAGTAGGCAAATGGAGGTGGAAAGATTCAAACCCTATACTTCTAACTACAGTAATCTGTTAATAACTCAGAGCCTTATGTGCCCAACAACTGACTTATATTGATATATCAAAAAATATAATTCTCAAAATGGATTTTTCTCTAGTAGGATTAGATCAGATATTACAAATGACATAATGGATTTCTATATGCTGCAAGCTAAATAGAGCCTATGGTACTGTTTTGTTCTTATACAAAAGCATGATGACCCTGCTTTGTTCTCTGTCCCAAAACAAGTTCTTGTTCATCTGACATGCTATTCTTTAGTTTCTATACAGTAAGGAAACAAATGGAGCAGCAAATGTGTGACTATTGTTTGTGCAGCTATATGAATACAGTCATGAAAACGTACAGACTGCATGTGAATATACTGAACAGAAGTCTCTGAATAATAATGGCATATTTCTACTGTAGAATTAGAAATATAATTGAAATAAACATTCCAGAATACGTATTTAGTGTCTGTAGTTCTGCCATGCTGTTTAGTCTAGGCTTGTCAGTCTAGTTTAAATGTGCTAATCTATTCTGAACAATAAGGGCTTTGCTTGAATTGTTTCATGTCTCGGTTAATTTATTGAAGAATTAATGTAAAATAAGAGAAACCTCCTAACACTGGTATTTTCAGGTAGTTTTTCTAAAATAACATAGCATATTATCTTATCTAGCGGTCTTAAAAATGCAGATAAGAAGAAAGAGAGCAGTAATAAAACAGGAGGATATGGAATCCCAGCTCTTTAACTAGCCAAAATGACTAAACCCTGATGCATCTTTGGAGAATGAAGATGGAGAGGCTAGAGTTGCAGGACGTCAGCACATGAAAGAATGTATCCTGAAAAAAATGAAACTGCACTACAGGTACAAACTTCAGTACTTGGATATTAGGTGTATGAATGGTGAGTCTAAGTTCTCAAAAATATGTTCTTTTTGAGATTAATGATACGCTGTCTAGTACAGTAGACAGTAAAGTACATTACCCTCCTGGTGGACAAAGATTAAACACCTGAGCTTTAGTAGCTTGAAGTTCAACCTACCGATAATTGGAGGTTCCTATATAGTTAATCAATGTTGGTGAGTTGTACTGCCAGGGATGCCTTTTTGTGGTAATTCCTCCTCCTTCAAGTTGGTGCAACCATGAAGTTGGCATATATAATTCTGGGGGTGTGGGGGCTTGTCTCTGCAAAACAAAACAAAAAAAACATTAAAAAATATTTTTATGTCCTTTTTTGGCAACTGTAGTTCAGGGATTCTGATCCTTAATGCATTTCCTTTCTTCCATTCATAGTGGAAGAGGTAAAGTAAAGCAGGAACAATGAGGGGAAAAATATACAAAGTCATTTTTAACTGTTGTGCAGATAGGACTAAAAAGTTACAAACAAATGTATGTTCTAAGCATTCTCAGAAGCTATAGTTTAAAGACAGAACTCTTTGTTCATGAAAAATTTATTGCAGTGTAGAGTTTAGCCATGAACTGGTTAAAAGCATCTAAGCCATAGATCAGATATGAGTTCATCACATGATTTTATTGTTCTGAGATGCTGAAGGAAGAAAATATCTCATAATTTAAAACAAAAGACAGTATTCTGCCTCGCAATGTTTTACATTGCTTCTACTCCCAAATAAAGACTGAACTATATCTAGACATTTTAAAAAGAAAGTAATACATTCTGCATTTTTTATACAAGAAATGGAGTGTATGCCATAAATCTTAAAGCTCTAAACAGGAAAAGTCTGCTGCAAAATGCAGACACAGAGACCTTCATACTACTCAGAGACAGGCTGCAATTTTTAAGCAGGAAGAGAAAGAAGAAAAAAGGAAGCTTTGCATAGGAAAAGACCACAACTACTACCATAATTACAAAACTTCAGTTGCAGAATGTAAAAGGTGTTTTAGCATGATAGCTAATGTATCTTTTGATATTTTAACATGATTTTTGCAGGATATTTAAAAGACATGTGCAGAGTTGTACATAATTATAAATGTATACAAGCATGTATATACACCCACAATGTACAGACATACACAGACTGTTATCCCACCCCCCATATATTAGAAAAGATGACCTAAGATTTATAGAAGAGTTTTATTTCATATAGCTAATGCATTTAATGCTAAGGGTTTCATAAATAAAACATGAGTAACGTCTACATGTTAATGTTTTTCAGTGAGATTTAAACCACAGAATTTAATTGCAAAAATGCATGAAAACAATTATATTATGTTAATGGTAACAGAAATGCAGGCATATTTAAAATATGATTTGCTGATAAACATCTGCAGTATATAAAATATAGAGCTTGTAAGTATTAAAAAGTAAATGAAAATGTTTTGTCTGTTCTGGTAGATGTAATACGTAAAATGATTTGTTTGGAGAGTCTAAATGGCCCTTTAGAAATTACAGAGCACTGTTATTTCTAATATATTGCATTTCTAATAAGACAAAACTGAAAATATTCAGATTTCGTGGTAAAATGTGATTTTTTTTTTTTTTTTATAGACTGGATTTGTTGATAGGAAAATAATCAACAAGTGGGTTACATATTTTACACTAATATTTTAGTGAAACATTATAGTTACACAGAGTGTGATTTGTGAACTTTCAAACACTGAAATATTAAATTATGCCACTTAGTATGGTCACAGATCAGATTATTCAAAGTAACATTATAGCCAAGGGGAAAATAAATAAGGAAGTAAAATCCAAGCAAACGAGAAATTCAGTAGTAGTAGTCATCTCCAGACATGGTAGACTTATTTAGTCCAGCATTTATTAACAAAACACTTTAAAAACATTTAGAAAACCAAATAAGCAGTTTGAAAGTAAAAAAAAAAACTACTGTACAAATTGCTAACAGTTGAGTGTTTTCATCTTAAATTAGTGACATCATCAGAACTGTAGGAAACATTCACTAAGCCAATAAAAAAAAAATTTCACTCACACACCCATAAAATTATGCAATCACATACACGATAACTGAAGAAACCTGCTCAAAGTGCTTGTACAGTCATAACATTTATTATAAATACAAATAAAAATCCTATTGAAAATATACAAAATATTCACTGTAAAAATTAAAAAAATAAATAAATAAAAGATGTAGTATTCATTTTAAAGTTTGCTTGCCCATTTCTTTATTTCATATAAAGTGAAACATTGTCATTTAATCCAGGTGGGTGCATAGCATCAAGCCTGAGCTGCCAGTGCAGCTCTCTGTTCAACAATCTATTACACCAATCACCAACAAAAGCTAAAGCATCAACCTGTTCAATAACTGAGGAGGCAAAACCAATAAAGTTCACATATACAGTAGAATGTTTTGCCAGAGCATTTTCAGTGTCTGAGTGTTGAATACACTATTCATGTTGGTAGATTCTCCTGTTAACTGTATTGTCCATTTTGCCTATATAAAACATTGAGAATTGAACACAGCATGCAGTACAGACCACCCTTTCAGGCAAACAGTTGAATCTACCACTATTTCTATCTTTTTTAATAATTTGAAAATTCGGGAGGTCATAGTCTGTTTCAGTATATTGACACTGCTTGCACCTCCCACATTGTTTAGTGTTATTAAAAAAATATGTCCTCAAGGCCAGAAAGAGTTTTTTCTAATAAATCCTTAATGTAAATTTTTTTCTTTTATGTAAAAGTAGGTTCAATATCACAAAGCTTCCTTGTATTCTCATGACACTCAAAAATATTCAATTTTTTGCAGATAAAGGTCTCAGTATTCTTCACACCCATTGTATAATACAGCACCATGTTATTTCTATTATCAAATAATGAAATGTGATCGTTGTCTGAAACTTGATCACCATAAAGTCCATATTTTATAATAGGAGCATACGCATTCCTACTTCCTTCCCAGATTTCTCGATGGATGCTATTCAGCAAATCATCCGGGTAGCCACATTCCTGAAACATGTTCTTTAACAACTGCAATACACTCAGATATTTTCTGTCATTCGATGTCAGTCTGTAGACTCTTGTAAATTGGCTCTTTACAATCCCTTTCTTTTCGTGGTATGGATGACAACTAGTAAAGAATAAAAAATAATTACAAAATGTTGATTTTCTGTAAACTTTTGTCGCCATATCTCCCTCTAGGAGCCATAATATCTTGATGTCCAGATAATTCACACAATTTTCATTCACTTTGTACATGAACTGTAAAAAGTCTTTCAAAGCCTCCACCTGCCCCAAGAATTCAACAAATTGTTCTTTCCCACCCTTCCATGTAATGAGTAAATCACCTAGGTATCTAAAGTACCAAACACATTTAACAAACAAGGGTAGTATAACACCATATCAAGTTCCCATTTTAGGAGGACAGTGTTTGCGAATATGTGGGCACAAGCTGGGTGAAAAATAAATTGAAACAAGCATTGGTTTATGCAACTGCTGTTTTGAAGGCCACAGCTCATTTTTTGGAGTCGTTAGCAGAATCTACAAATACTATTGATGGAGAACAAAGACTGATGTTTGTGACTTTAGATGTGAACTGTCTATTTACTGTGATCCCAAATGAATATGGGACACTGGCACTATAAGATTATTTTCAATAGACATGGCTGTCTGATGAGTGAACAATCTGGCAGATCAGTACCTTCCTATGATTACTATTAGAAGATAATGTTTTCTTATTTTATGACCAACATTACTGGCAGTGATAGGGGATTGCCATGGGAAAAGCATGTGCCAACACCTATGCTAATTTGGTGTTGGCTAACGGGGAAGAGAAGATTATTTTTTCCTCTGTTAATGAATGGTATGCTCTGTTACGGTGCTATCGGAGATTTGTGGATGATGTTTTATTTTATGGGCAGGTGATATGGAACAACTACAGCTCTTTGTACAATATTTGGAAAAAAGTACTAACTGTTTGACCTTTACAATGCAAGCATTTCATGACAGAATAGATTTCCTGGATGTGAATATCTATAAAGATGCACTTGGTACTTATCAGATGAAGATTCATAGAAAGGAATGCTGGAGGAATAGCTTGCTAAAATTAGATAGCATGCATCCACAGGGTATATTTTCTAATATTATAAAAGGACAAACATTGAGAACGTCTAGGTTGTGTACAAATAATGATGCATATGAGCAAGGATTAAATAAATTAAGTACTCATTTTTAGCACGTGGCTATAAATTAAATAAAATAAATAGAGAAATGAAAGGATGCAAACAAATGTGAAGAACAAGGGTGAAACCATGGTTTAGTTGTAAACCAAAAATTGATGAAGTATTGCCCCCTGCTTTAAGTTTAGCTCCTGTAGATTAAATGGAAGTGGTTCGACCAAGGGTAGTATTATCATATAACAACAGTATAAAGAGGATATGTCAAGTAATTAGAAACAATTAGAGTATTCTTAAAAAGATGATCAAATAAGGAATATCGTAGGGGAAGTACCACTTTTCAGTTTTAAGAATGGATTGTACCTGAAAAGGATTTTATGTAAGGATATATACCCCTCTGTTGAAACTGATAAAATAAGGGGTTTATCTAGAAAAGGCACCTTTCCTTGTAAGCAATGTAAAGGGTAACAATATATTGATTCTTTTAATTATTTTAGACATCCTGTTACTAAATAGGAATATAAACCAACCCTATATGCAAATTGTAGGGCAAGAAATATTGTCTGTCTTGACAAATCTTAAGATGTGGCTCTTTCTATGTAGGCAAGACAAATCAAATGTTAAAAGAGTGGATTTTGCAACATATGATTGATGTACAGAATGTAGTTAAACATAATGCACTCATTCAACATATTCAACTATATCTAGACCATGGTTTCACATTTATGGAGTTACATATACAGCTTTTGAATAAACAAGGTGGAGATCTTTGGCAACAGACTGAACTAAGTGAACTTAAATGGATAGATCTGCAAGCAGATGGGCTAGCTGGGTTAAATAGTGTTTTACCCTTAAAACCAGCCTTGTGATGGCCCATTTCTTGATTCTGATTGGCTGTATACGTATTTTAATGTAGTGAATGAGATTTTTGAAAATGGATCTGATGAAGAGCATTAGCTTAAAAGTGCTTATCCTTTGCAGTCATTTATGGTTTTCATAATAAAGTTTTTAAGTTTTAAGACAAGGTGGCTCGAGTGGGCTTTGTTGAAATAAAATGAAACTTGGTGGAGTATTTTGCACTTAAACAGAGAAAGTCTAAGGTGGCAGTTAAACATGCATTTTAATGCACATGGCAAAGCCCCCCCCCATCCTGTGAGATTCTCTCAATTTCCATAAAAAATACCTCATCAATAAAATAAAAAGAGGCAAATTTAAGAAGCAAAAGAAGTTCTGTGGAGTAAACTGGCTGAGGAATAATATAGTCTATAAATATTGTTAGGAAACCTGTTTCATTCATATAAAGCAAAAGTGGTCTGTTTAGTTTCTCCCAGTCCTATGGCCAATATGTAGTGGGATTAAGCTTTTAATTTAACAAATCTTACATAAATATAAACACGGTGTGATGTCAAGTTTGCATGCATGCATACCGCAATGGAAACACACCAATAAATTTGTGACTGACAACATTTACTTTAAGCATGTTATATTGTATAAAATTGCAGAGTTATATATGCTTCAGATGTTGTATCAAAGTGATTCATTGTTCCAGACCTTCTGGGATTACCCTATTAACTAATTCAGCCTGTAATCAAAATGAGAAGTAATCTAGGATTCTAACTGGCACACAGTGATCATTTTAACCACAGCATCAGCACGTTAGGATGATCTGTTAATTATACCATCAGCTACCAAGAAGATTAAATTAAGTTAAATTATTAGTACCAAAGTAATAAATTATGTCATTAGAAACTGGACACAGTCAGATACACCTCAGAGATGAGGCCTGGTTGAGGAACTCATGTTCGCCCAGTGTAAAATTAAACTCCAACTTCTAATTCAAAAAAGGGCAAAAGTTTATACTTCAAAAATGGGGATCCCAAAGCAGAGCCTAGATGGCCAACTGAGAGCAGTGAATTTTGAGAGCTCCATAAGATAGTATAATAATATAGGAATTTTTTATTATTTTCAAGTTTAAAACATCAGAAATCTATAGCTAAACTACTAAACTACATAAATATCAGTTTTGGTTGAGATACACAAAAATTTTCCTGTTAAGCAACTTGGAGATATATTGAGGCACTGAATATGAACAACTCAAGGAATTCTCATCCAGATGCTGCTTTGAAAAAAAGAACTGTAATTGATGACATCTACCTTACTATCTTTGAAGATGGATGACTTAGAAAACCTCAAATTAAATTCTCCAGAACAGACTGATACACTTAAGGAACTATTACAGCAACACCATACAAAAATAACAAATATAGAGACTTCTCTAAATGACATTGAAGGGAGACTCAAAGAGAAAGAATTCCAAAAAAAATTTCTCCTTAAACAGAATACATGGCTGCTTAACAAAATAGATGACTTAGAAAACAGGGAAAGGAGAAACAACATAAGGATCTTTGGTCTGACTGAAAATATTGAAGGTGAAGACATTATTTAATTCTTAACAACCTGGATTCCTGGATTTTTAGACTTGAAAGAGGGACTTTCATTTGGAATTGAAAGGGCGCATAGAGCACTGAGGAAACCTGCTTCTAACTCAACAAATAATCCTCCTAGATCCATAATTATAAAATTTCTTTCATTTCTGGACAAGGAACTAATATTAAAATCTGCTTGGAGAAAATCACCATTAAAATACAACCAAAGCCTGATAAGGTTTGATAATGATTATTCTTCCAGAATACTAGAACAAAGGAGAAAAGTCTGGCCAATAATAAAACTGTTGAAACAAAACAACATTAAAGCACAGCTGGCCTTTCCAGCCAAGATAAAAATACTTTTTGCCAATAAGATGAGAACCTTTAATGACTTAGAAGAAGATACTATATTCATCAAAAACAACAATATAGTGTCTATCCCAGAAGAAATGGAATGGATGGCACCTACTCTTAAAAGAATAAAAGAAACACATTCTTGGACTGATGCTAGAAAGAAGAAACAAAAAAAAACTGATTCCATGATAGCTGTGCCAAAAAATAACTCTTACAACTACATCTCTCAAAGTATCAACTGATATGGTACATCACTTGTCATCTGCTTTTATTTAAAAAATGAGGGTTTCTTAAACAACTGAGAAACAGTAATGATTTATTCAGAATGTTCAAAGAGTCCAATAATTCTTCACAAACAAAGGTGGGTCAAGATGGGTTACTATTTACATTATATATAAGCCAAACAAAGCAACATATAATACAAACATAGAAGTTGCTATTCCCCTACTTGAATTCAATGAATACGTATCTTGTTCATTTTTCATTGATTTTATTTATAATAATTTAAGTAATTCATTAACTAATTCAACAAGGTGCCATTCATCAGAGTTCAGACTCAAATGTAATAAATTAACATCATGTATAATAGCAGTAACAGTAGAGTGTTTTGAAAAAAAATGTTGTCATGGAAACTAATGACTTCTTCAGTTAAAGTATGATTTAGAAATGTCATGTATATCCTGGTTAAATAATAGTAGCAAGCTCTTAGTACAAATGTCATAATTATTCTGTCTAAATATAGTTAATGTCAATTATGGCAGGTATCATAGCCTCGAGTGCTGTTTGATCAATTCTGATATGGTGTGCATGGATGCAGCCTTGTCTGACAGCTAGTACAAATGCAATTATTATTCTGTTTAAACATAGTTAATATCAATTATGGCAGGTATCATAGCTTCAAGTGCTGTTTGATTAAGCCTGACATGGTGTGTGTGGATGCAGCTGTGTCTGGCAGCTGTTATATGTTGCTGTTTTCATCTCCGGGAAGCTGTGGGTTGTGGCTTATGATTGAGGTTTACTGATGCTTGTGTATTAGGAAGAGACATTTGGTGTTTTAGCCTGGATCCAGGGGAAGGGGATGGATAAAACTATAATTTGGGATATTTTGGAAGAGAATAGTTTGTTTATACATCTGGTGAGTGAGAGCTGGGAAGGCTGGAAGAATGCATTATCTCTTGTTGTGGCGGCTTGTTGGGAGTTTCTTTTTTTTTTTTTTTTTATCTGTTTGCTCTCTGTTCTTTTCCTGGCTAATGCCTCGCTGAAAGGGAAGGAATTTAGCCTTGACCCTTGAAGTTGCAGTGAAGTGAAGCTTTGCTTCAGGTGCATTGTGAGCCTCTGGTATGCAGTACACAGACACCCTAATAAAAACAGATGTTCCCAGGTTGCTATGGTAACAAAGACAGAGTAATGATAATGCTTAACAGCTCTGAGGAGCCTCTGAGATGATTCTCGGCAATGAAGTTTTTGGTTTTAAAAATATATATATATAATAAAAGGGTTGTTTTAAACTACATGTACACATATTGATGGTCTCCCAACACTTCGTTTAGCTCATAAGTTGATTCTTGATAAAAAAATAAATAAAAATAATAAGCACAATTTTATATTTAAAATGTATTTTGGTCCAAACACATTAAGGACTTACATAAGAGTGGAAGTCTGAGTTATTGTCAAAGCCTAACAGCACTTGGTCTTGTGCAGTACCCTTTGCAGTGGTCTGGGAGGTGAGCTTGCTTGGACATGTTGGGCATATGAGGATAGCTGATTCTAGGGGTATTTGGGGTTGCCAGGAAGTGCTAGAGAGTCATCAGATTTCCATTGTGGTATTATCTGTGGGAATGGAAGGTGTGTTGAGTGGTTCACTGGCAGAGTGGCCACTGCATGGAACAGGCTGGTAAAATGGAACAGGACAAATATTGGTTAGGATATTTTAAAAACAGCCTGGAAACACACCACATGAACTAGTATTCTGGCAAAACTGGATGGGCATTGTTGCCCGTGCTTGTAGTACTGATATGTGTGTATGTAAGGATGGAAATATACTTATAACAAATAAAAAACTAGAAGGGTCTCATAATTTAAAGTCTGTGGACTGTATAAACATGCTTGGAAGGAGCTAATAATAGGGACAAGCATTACAGCTTGTGGTCTCTCAAATAACTAAGCAACAGCCCCCCCCCAAAAAAAACACACACAATAGTTATGTAATGTATGATTTTAGTAAATCTAGACATAAAATACATAATCATCGTATAAGATGAAGCAGTCTGCTGAATTTAGATAATAAAGACAGGTTTTAATAACACGGGCTTGTGTATAATAAAACTACTGTCTTAACTTGTCATAAATGACATACACTACATTGAACATCAAGGGGAAGCATGATTATTTTCTTATATAAGTAAATATGCATAACAAGTCATGTAATTGCTTTAACTTGAATTGCAGTTTTTGTAACCCATCTTGACCATATATAATACTTAAGCAGTTACCAAGGTAACTAATGCTTTATACATGACATCAAACTGACAAAGTTGTTCAAGAGAAACAATAGAAGCCTGAACCTGAAATGCCACAGAATGTAACAACCATATTCTGAACAAATAGTATTCAATTGACAATAGACAGTTTAATAACATGGGCTTATGTATAATAACACTACTGATTTAACTTGTCATAAATGGCATATACTATATTGAACATCAAGGGGAACCATGATGATTTTCTCATATAAGCAAATGTGCATAACAAATCATATAATTGCTTTAACTTGAATTGTGGTTTTGTAACCAATCTTGACCATACGTAATACTTAAGCTGTTACCAAGGTAACTAATGTTTTATACATGACATTAAACTGACAAAGTTGTTCAAGGGAAACAATAGAAGACTGAAGTAGGAATGTCACAGAATTCAACAATCACATTCTGAACAAATAGTATTAAATTGACAATAATCACTCAGTTTAACCTTTGCTGATTATACAAAATAGAATGTTGCCATTTAAATCTAATTTTTTTCAGTATATGCCATAAAATGGCAATTTATAAATATGGAAAGGGAATTTTGTAATCATTAATCACAATAAGTGATTTTTTTGTTTTTAACCTATAATTTCACTCATTTTATAATAAGAAATGACAGATATGAAAATCCTTATGTGTAGGAAATATGGGGAAGAGGAATGTATTGATAATAAAAATGCACTAACTTTCATCAATGTTCACATAAAACAAACTTGATGCTTTAAGTAAGTTAGCAACAAACAAAGTGATTACTTAAATGCTGGCAAACAATGAAATATAACTTCTGATATATCCAGTAAATTACATTGCATTATAAACATTAGGTATAAATACTATTGCCATCTATTTGTATTAAGTAATAAGTTTTGAAAGACTTCATCAATAAGGGTGAATATGTTAAATAACTGTGTGCTATAATCTTTTACTGAGGTTTTATATATGATACATCCTACTTTACTATGATTGAATTGCTTGTCATATATCTTTCATGTAAATATTAATTGCTTATACAATAAGTAGACATTTATATGGTATTAAAATTCTGTCTAATCTATAATAGTACTATATCTGTTCAAAATAATATAAATATTGCTGAATTACAAATGGAATCCTAAGGAATATATGATACTGGTGCAATCCACTTATAAGACAAAGACAAAAGGGGTAACAATTTTATGGGAAAAAATGTGACTAACCCAGAAATAATTTATAAATATGAAGATAAAGAAGGACACTTGGATTTCATTTTCCAATAATTATAAATGTAGCTTAATATTAGGAGGAGATTTTAACTGTATATTTGATATTTCTGAAACTACAAAAAAGACTGCTGTATACATCTGCTGTAACAAAAAAAAAACAAGTGGGTAGAATCATTTCATCTTGTAGATACTTTCAAATTTAAAGAAGATAAATCTTTGTTGCTTTCCTGTCAAGATCACAGATTTGGTACCCAAACTAGAATATATAAAATATTAGCTGCCCATGACTTACACTCTAAAATCATTAATTTCTCATTCACTCCCTGCCCCTTTTCAGACCACAATTCATTGATACTAAAACTTCAGAATGGGTACAAACCATTAATCTTTAACTCCAGAATTCCAGCATATACAACTAAAATTGAAGAGTTCAAACCCTGATTATTATCTGAATTACAATTCTTCGTAGATATTAATTACAGCACAAAGACAAATAAAATAATGATATGGGACTCATTAAAAGCTTACATACATGGTAAAACCCTAACTTGGTATAAAAAAAAATCAGAGAATGGGATTCTGAATTATTAGATCTACAATCCAAATGTTTGCCAGTAAAAGCTGAAAAAAAATCAAAATCATTTTGAGATGAAAAAGAAAGTAGAAGTATTAAACAATAAATGCAACAAAATTCTAACACATAAAACTAGTTTAGCTTTAGAAAAACTAAAAATTAATACCTTGGTCACTTCTCCCAAATATCTACATAATTTATCCACAAGAATCAAAGTACAATCAAATGCTAATAACATTAAAATTATCTTCCATGAAAAGAAAGGGAAAAATGTTTCAGATATAGGTGACATTCTTGATGCATATAGAAATCACTATATGGAACATTTCCAGAAAGAAAATATACATATCGATCAAGTAAATCTAGATAAAAAATGTTCTAATATAAAAAAATACCAGAAAAATTAAAACTAGGTCTGCAATCACCCATATCCTACAAAGAAATTACAGATACAATAAAAGAGGGTTAAAATAATAACGCTCCAGGTATAGATGGCATAATTATGGAAATATATAAAATGTTTCCTTTAAAGATACTATCCCTCTTCCATAAAACTCTATTAGAAACTCAGTCACAAGCTTTAATACCACCCTCTTGGAGATATTCCTTAATCACACCAATCCTAAAGGAAAACAAATCCCCAAACCTCTGTACCTCATATAGACCTATATCATTATTAAATAATGACTATAAGATATTTATGACAATATTAACTAACAGAATGAAAATACCACTCTCCAAAATAATAAATAATGATCAGACTGGATTTATATATCATAGACACACACATGACAATATTAAAAGGATAATTTCTCTTATAGATTATATTAATAAAGAAAATAAAGGAACACTCATAACTGGCTTAGATATAGAGTAAGCCTTTGATTTCTTCAATCAGGACTATTTATTCAAAATCCTAATACTATTTGAATTTCCTGCATCATTTGTTAATCTCCTTAAGAATATATATACAAATAATGTAGTGTATGTCAAGTTAGGTCCTTTTACCTCTGAATCTATACATATAACAAAATGTACTAAACAAGCATGTCCCATGTCACCAATTCTATTTGTTCTGGCTATTGAAATATTGGCAGATTCAATCTGTAACAATATAAAAATCAAAGGAATAGATGTTTATGAACAATACAATTCTAAAGTAATACTATTTGCTGCTGACATATAACTAACATTATTTAATACAAAAGAGACATTAGAAGAATTAGCTATATTAATTGACAAATTTCACATGACTTCAGGACTCCATTTCAATAAATCAAAATAAAAAAAGAACTGCAGACTAAGGGGGATCACATCATAGGGAAACAAGAATCTACCTTAAAATATCTAGGAATTGAGTTATGCAAAGATAATAATAATAACAACAATAATATAATCAACACAATTAAAATCTCTGTGGAAAAATGGAACAAAATAATATTAACATTTAAAGATAGACTACAATTAATAAAAATGGTTTTACTGCCCAAAATCCTATATATAGCCTTGGCAATACAACTGTTACCAGAAAGGAATATACTTAAAGAAATAACTTCATGCCTAATAAAATGTTTATGGGTTCCCAAAAGAAACAGAATAGCTTTAATACATCATATCAGACCATGGAAACAGGGAGGATTAAACGTTCCTGATATAGAAACATATATAAAAGCATCAATATCTAAAACAATATCAGATTGGATAAGTCCAAATTGCTCTGCAAATTGGAAAGAATTGCTAAATGTAATATCAATAAATTAATTTGATTTACAAAAAAAATTTCAAATAACAGATAAAAACAATTTGCTATGGGGCATATTATGTATTAGTATGCAATATAACATAACTAAACCCATTAAAACTCATATGATTAATTATTACATTGACTCATTTAGGAAAATTATTATTGCAAATATAGATTTAAAAATCTGGTTTGATCTTTTAACACCATTTATAGTCACAAAGAACTTTCCACATAAAATATATAGAGAAATTATTAATTCCTGGGAACAGAAAGGATTTGTTTGTTATCTCCAATGTATCAAAGAACTAAAGGTTTTAGATATGCAAGTAATAAAAACAATATACAAAATTCCACAACAGGACTGGCTAACTTTACAGAGTATTCTGTCATATTCGCAAGATTTAAGTAGAATAATTAATAATTCTTCATTTAAAGAAATACCTAAATTTATGAAATACATATATGAAATCATATATAATAACTTTGACATGGGAAACAGTATTTCAAAATTTTATAAAATACTGATAAACTATAAAACAACACCCAAAACCTCATATTAGAAATATATAACAAAAGGAGACTCAATACAGTTAACTGAAGATATTAAAACAAATATCTTATTATCCATAAAATATACATCCTTTACACAATACTGGAAAGTTTTTAATTGGAAATGCTTGCACAGAGCATTCTTAACCCAGACAGAATCAGTAAAATTAGTTCTTCCATAAAAGGAATATGTTGGAGATGTGAGCAAGTACACAATGCAGATTAGAACCACATTTTCTTTGATTGTGTTAAAATTAAGCCATTTTGAATGGTATTAATAACTTTCTACAAGCTTTATTTAATTAATCATTTTATTTAACTAAAGCTCTTGTATTATTAAATGTGAATGAAGGTTCTCATTTGAATAGGTCAAACATGTATCTAGTATGGACTATACTTGTAATTTCAAGGAACTGTATAACAAGAAAATGGAATACAAATACAATACCAACTTTGGAAGACTTCTACAGCCTACTGAAGACCACAGCATTATTGGAAATTAAAATCAAAGAGCTAAGAATTTATCCAAAGCCATTTATCAACAACCCTTGGGGGAAAGTCTTATTGTTGATTGACACTATACAATAATTGATCAGACACTCTGATAATGGATTGGACATACTTATAAAGTAACTCTATACATTAAGATCTGTTATAGTGTCAGGCTAATGTAAATAGTGTACATAGTTATTTAAGATGTTATGTATAAATACTATGGAATTCATTCAAATGTATTTGAAAAATAAAAAAAAAAATTCTGAGAAAAAATGGGGATCCCTTGATGCTTGTGGCATGCATAAGTTGAAGCTGAAGCCAGCTGTCAGTCTTCAGAGAAACAAAACGGAAAGTCTATTACTAATGAACAAATATCATTACCTACAGCAGAATCAGAGATGTTGTTACAATGATTTTAATGGGCATATAATTTACTGAAGACTGGGCTGACTTTGCAACTGAAAACTGTTTCAGCCCTTGTACTCTCTGGTTTGAAATAAACTAGATGATTAGTTATAAGATTAACATTTTTTTTGGATCCAATGGAAAGTATTTATTACCATATTTACATCCATATTCAGTGTGATCATTACTGATAAATGGTTACAGGTTCACCTTTCCTGACTGCACCTCATATTATATGTAAATGTGGGAAAGACAACTAAACAATTGTCATTAAGTTGTTATTGATATGTACTGCAGACCTTAATGAATGCAGTGGAAGCAACCTTTGTTTTTTTGAGATATCATTTAAATAAATAAAAAAGCCTGAATACACACCTTTATTTGTTTAAGCAAGTTTGGAATGTCAAGCTACATCTGCACTCTACCTTAATTTGATGTTGCCCTGTCCTCATTTTTGAAATTCTTAAAGCCACTTGTAATCTAGAAGTACAACTTTCTCATCTACCTCCTACAGTAGACGCCCAGCTCTTTTTTTTTCCTCTCTTTACTGATAATCTTACAATACCTATTACCAGCCATTCAAAAAATTTGTTATCTAAAGACTCCTACTCTGATTCTTTAATTACTGTGCAGTTTCCTTTGGAACTAAAACCAGAAATGTTTGAAAACATACAATGTAGCATCCATGGGGTGGATGGAATGTGGAATGGACAGTACAGATATAACCATATCCTCTACTGAAAATTATTTAAGTTTTCCTTAACTGTCAGTGGAACAGAAGGCATATAGTAACTTAAGCAACAAAATGAAAAAAGTAACAAAAATATCTTATTTTATTAATCACTTCAATTCTTCAGTCTTTCTTCAATAGTTGTTTTTTCTCTCTGTGTCACATTTCTAAAGATGCTATAATGACACGCAATGGCAAGTAAAAGCCCTCTTTACAAAAGCTAGCAAAGCTTAATAATAATTTAATCAATTTGTTCATAAAAGAAGGAGATGGCAGACACCAGTTTCGCTGCATGTATTTACAAGGCACCATACAGACAGAACAGTGCATGAATGTCCTCTGAGCATTACTCTCCAAATGGGCCTGACAAGACAGGCAGATTTTAGTAGACGTTTTTCACTTGCCTACTTGAGTTATATACAGAGGATGCTTATGCACTGCTCTGTGGGAAGGCCTTTCATTTAAAGATCAAGTTTAAAGGTTTTGAGTATCCGATTTTTCTTACTTAATGCAGTAGTCGTGTGTGTGTGTCTGTGTGTGTGTGTGTGTGTGTGTGTGTGTGTGTGTGTGTGTGTGTGTGTGTGTGTGTGTGTGTGTGTGTGTGTGTGTCGCATCCATGCTACCATATTAAAATAGTTTACTTGCAAAAACCTTTTTTAAATGCTACATCTCTCAGCCAGATAATGCATGATTGCTTCCTGCTTCCCTTGTTCATGTGTTGATTTACTACAGGTTGATGGTGCAAATTCAGGTGTAAGCATGCTAGTAAGGAGAATCAGGATTGCTTTTGTTTTTGGAGACATATAAAAAATTTGCATTGCAACCAGCTTTTACATAAGATAATTTATATAAATGATCGGTACTATAGTGTGTTTGCACATTACTTATGGGACTGAGAAACCTATGCTGTAACCTTATATGTCCACCTTCATTCGACTACAGAGAGGGACCGTATAGTTTGTATAAAATTTTGTGCCAATAAACTTGGCATACCTTAAGAACTGCATTCAGTAGCAACCATGTGAACAACAGTGGACAGTATAGTCCTTTAGTATCATTCCATTAAAGCAAAGCAATTTTTGGACAGTTTCCCATTTTTCAGACAACATTCCTAAGAACTAGCCACGTATACTACAAATCAAAAGGAAATAAAATTGTGTCCATAGGGGTGTCAGCAAATCTCCAGTGAACTTACATTGCATAAAGAAAGGGCAGGAATGCCTACAATGTCACAGGGGTCATTACCATGTTTTAAATATTAAGCTTCATTACAATAAAGAGATAGTGTGTCAAATAAATACTGCAACAATCACTAGGGGATAACCTCAGTCCAAAACACCTTGAACAGAGTAGCAAATCATTACCCCATTTCAGGGATTTAGACTTGATCTTTAAGGCAGGTGAAATGTAATGCAGTGCATTGTTCTTTGTAATGCATGCAGTGAAGCAGGTGTTTGCTGCTTATGCCAATTGTGTCTGCCTCGTCTCGGACTGGAAGGAGGCATAAAAAGAAGTGAACGTGCTTAGACCTATTTCACTATGTAAAAACTAACAGCTGCACAAATACACCAATAAAATCTGTCTATAAGAGGTATTATATCAACACTAATTTTGGTGAACATATTACTGTCACATATTTTTTTTCTTTTCCTGACTTTCCAGTGTTTTAATGGAGATGTTATGCAGATCATAGTACTGAGGTTGGAGCCCATGTTCCGCTGTGTATCACCCAGGCAGAATGTACCCCTCCATGCATCCTACACACTAACATTACTTGGTCTAACTGGAAATATCATGCATACATCACCTGGGAGGATGCTGTCATGAGAATGGTCCTGCAGTCATTGCAGCAGTGCACATCTTGGGAAGGATGAAACAAGCCATCTGCTTTACTGGCTTGAAGTAGTACTGGCTGAGTCATAGTTCAGCATCAGGTCACTACTGAATCAGACAACATGCAGATAAACCTTTGAAATTGGATGCAGTCCAGTAATTCAGTAGGAAACAAATGTGTACTCTTCTTTCCCCTAAGTAGGGTCACCATCCAGAGGCTGAGTAAGGGCAGGTACTAATATATCATTGTTGGACTACTCCCTCCTATCCATCAGAACAGATTCCCAAAAAGAAAGTGATGGGCCAGAAAATGACAAGTATGAATATAAAGGGCCAAGCTGAGGACAGGTTCAAATAAAAAAAGTAGGGAGGGTGCCAGGAAAAAGTTTGTTCAGAAACAAGGCTATGTAGAAATACTTCCCAAAAGGATGTGAATGGGTGGATAAATGCCAATTAGAAAGGGCCAACCATAACTAAGGGTCTCTTAAGGGCCACCTCTGGCCTCTCCCATTGTTAACCTGGTAATGTATGCAGACTATATATTCTACTTCTTGAGTCTATCAAATCATTTAATTCTTTTGAGATAAACTATTAGACAACTTCTAATCTCTATACTCTGTAATCAGGCTACTGAAAACAAACTTCTGATCAACCTTAACAAAACAGGTGTCATGATATTCTCTACATTCCTCAAACTAGTTACCAAGAAACCTTTTTTTCTACAGGATAACAACAACAACACACCTATACCCAGTGTCACAGAACAGAAGCATTTAGGACTAACTCCTGATACATAAATAAACCTTACAATACTTACAGACACACTCACTTCATTGCTTTATCTCATTTAAAAGTATGCTAAAGAATGTCATCTCTACTAGGCCCAAGCACACATGCAGCCCTTGTAAAAAATATGCGTATTCCAAAACTTGAATATGGCCTACCTATGTCTTTCACTGATCCTATAACACCCACAGACTACAAACTATAGAAAAAAATGTAGATTTTTTTCCCTCTTAGCAGAACCTCAAATGCATCACTGGGTAGTATTAAAAAGTGTAACTGGCTTTCCTCCCAGGTAGAGTGCCTCTCCTACTATGTGCTCTTTTGTGAAAAACATTAAAATTGAAATATTGCTCACTGTTGCGGAAAAGACTTCCACTTAGGGAGCAAACTTATGCCTTAAGAGGCACTCAGGAAGAAAATACCATCATAATAAGATCATGCTTTAAAACTACTACAGTAGAAAGAACTTTCTCTGGACTTGAACCTGCCACCTGAAAGCACCTCTCTAATGAAGTCAAAAACCAGCAAACACTACAAGGTTTTAAATCAGCATTAAAAGCGCACCACAAAAAATGTTGGTTGCAAACAGCATCAGCTGGACAGTATAGCCCCTACAACAGCTAATTATTGTTATAATCAAAAGTAGCGGGTATCAGGGGATGCGAAAGCACCTCACTGAGTACCGGCGAACCAGCGACTGGCTTAGGAGAAGCATCGTCCTCGGTTTTGGACCTCGACGGTCTGTCTCTGTCTTTTTCTTTGCATTTTTTAGGTATTCCGGTAGTCAGATTGCTAACCAACGACATTTCTGGATAGTTAAATCTTGAGCCAAAATATTTAGAAGCAAAAATATATCGACGTTTAATCGTGCGTTGATTAAATTTAGCACAAAACTGACAGCAAGGCACATTGTGGTCAGGGCCTAGGCAAGGAATACAGTACAAATGAAAATCCTTATGAGGTATTTGCTCCCACAAGTAATGCAGTTATTAACTTTTACTGGCATAGGTAAGGAGCAAGAAAAAGTTTCTCCAACGGGGTACTTATCTTTTAGTTGAAAACTTCGGTCTGAAACTCGAAAACAAAAATTTCAGGAGTCGGCAGACCGGCACTTGCGAACTGCTTCTGCTTCGGGCACCGCGTGGCAAGAAAGACTGATGTAATGGTGTCGGCTGCATGTTTTATACTCCTGACATCACGGAAGAAGGGACAAAAACCGACACAGGACCCAAGACTTTGTTAATCAGACCGACTGAGGGCAACCTGCCAGCAGATTACCCAAATGTAATGATTGCAACAGTGAAACATGAAGAACATCCAGCAAATACTACAAGGTTTTAAATAAGCATTAAAAGAGCACCACAAAAAATGTTGGTTACAAACAGCATCAGTTGGAGAGTATAGCCACTACAACAGCTAATTATTGTTTATTGTGAATTACCCTTG
>NC_056739.1:160329214-160436714 GCF_019279795.1 Protopterus annectens
ATATATGTGCAACTGGAGCTAATGTTGTATAGACATTTGCATTATCATAGCCAATGTCGTTTGCAATCTTGCAAAATCATGAACATGAGATAACAGCTGTATGCATGAGCTCCTGTCCTACTAGTATATGATCTTTGCTGTGCTTTGTACATATTTGCTCAATCTTTTAGCTACCTGAGCTGCTTAAAGTCGCATTGCATTAGGTGTGGTTCACACTCTAGGAGCTTCTTTTTCACACAATATAGACCATTTTCCTTTCAGACTCTGGTAGGGAACAATATCTTTTCTAAGAGCTCAGGGCAGGGCCCCAGGCTCATTTACCAAGGAAGTTAGACTCTTCCCATAGCTTTATTGCTCCCAGTACAGGGACAGGAAGGCCATTTAAATGAAATGATGTGTGGAGATACCTGGCTGATAAATTGCCTGCATTGACTGGCAGTCCACATAGAATATTAACTTGGGGAAGGTCACAAATAGACCCTTTCAGTATGCAGGTATTGCTTACTGTAGTCAATGGTATACTTCCAATCAGGCATAGGCTAGGGGTGTAATGTGATGGTGTACATTTTCTTTAGAGTTAGCCAATATAAATAAGTACCCTGACAGCAAAATGATAGAAGTGTTTAGTATAACACTTGTTTATAATATAGCAGACATGACAGCAATTTGCTAATAATACTTTTTCTCGTTTTCCTTTTTGTTTTGTACTATGAGAAGAGATAAATGTAAACTACTGCCTCTAGCTCAAGAGTCCTGACACTTCTGGACCCTGACCCCATACATGTTTCTTATACCCAAGAATAAACTGCTTTAATATAAAACAATTTAACAATCATTGCATTTAACTAATTATTTCCTATCATTGCTCTGAGCCTTTAAATAACGCAAGGGAGCAATACATACTGTTTTGCATTTGAATAGACTCATCCTTCCCTTATATGGATGATTGGTTCCTTGTTGCTTCTAGCCAGCATAGTCTGATAAAGGCCAGGGGACAGGGACTCACCTCTATATGTCTTCCATGTCTTAGGCATGATAGCCATCAACAAAAAGTCACAGTTTCATCCAGCACAAACTGAGACACTCTGGGTCTGTTGCATATGTCAGCAATTTTACCCTACATAGAATTCAGAAAGTTGACCATCCCATTTTCTGTCAAACTGCTTTTTTATTTACTGCTCCAGTTTTGAGGTTTTGAACTATGCCTCTGTGCTGATACTCCATGTTCCATTCATCAAACTATATGAGAGCAGTGCTGTGTGCTCTGACAACTCAACTGAAGCAGTGCCGTGTGCTCCGCAGCTCAGTGGAAACAGTACTGTGTGCTCTGACCACTCAGCCAAAGCAGTGCCATGTGCTCTGACAGCTCAGCCAAAGCAGTGCAATGTGCTCTGCAGCTCAGTAGAAGCAGTGCTGTGTGCTCTGACAGCTCAACCAAAGCAGTGCCATGTGCTCTGCAGCTCAGCTGAAGCAGTGCTGTGCGCTCTGACAGCTCAGCTGAAGCAGTGATATGTGCTCTGACAGCTCAGAGGAAACAGTGCTGTGTGCTCTGACAGCTCAGCTGAAGCAGTGCTGTGTGCTCTGACAGCTCAGCTGAAGCAATGCTGTGTGCTGTGACAGCTCAGCTGAAGCAATGCCATGTGCTCTGACAGCTCAACTGAAGCAGTGCTGTGTGCTCTGACAGCTCAGCTGAAGCAATGCCATGTGCTCTGACAGCTCAACTGAAGCAGTGCTGTGTGCTCTGACAGCTCAGCCGAAGCAGTGCTGTGTGCTCTGATAGCTCAGCTGACGCAGTGCCGTGTGCTCTGACAGCTCAGCCAAAGCAGTGCCGTGTGCTCTAACAGCATAGCTGAAGCAGTGCAGGGCTCTAACAGCTCAAATAAAGCAGTGCCATGTGCTCTGACATCTCAGAGGAAACAGTGCTGTGTGGTCTGACAGCTCAGAGGAAACAGTGCCGTGTGCTCTGACAGCTCAGCTGAAACAATGCTGTGTGCTGTGATAGTCAGACAAACCAGTCCCATGTGCTCTGACAGCTCAACTGAAGCAGTGCCGTATGCTCTAACAGCTCAGCTGAATAAGTGCTGTGTGCTCTGATAGCTCAACTGAAACAGTGATGTGTGCTCTGGCAGCTCAGCAGAAACAGTGCTCTGTACTCTGACAGTTGAAGCAGTATAGGGCTCTGACAGCTCAGCATAAGAAGTGCAGGGAAATTTTAAACCTTCCCAGGCATGCAGGTAATGACTTTATCTCCTTCTACTGATACAGAATGGCTGGAGCACCCACAATAGGAAGGGAGAGAGATTCCTCAGCCTCTTCTCTATCATCCTTTACCTACCTTATCCTTTTCTCCTTTCTCAAGATCCCTCATCTGTCATCTTCTGACAATTATATCTACAATATCTTTAACACTACTATTTCCCCTTACTAAAAGCTCTTTCTACCATGCTTATTCAATCTTTCTCTGTATAAGGTTATGTTCATAAATATAATTGCTGAAACTGTCTGCAAAACATCATGTATGCTTTTGCTCTGACTTACTTTTTCCTGCAAAGCCGTATGTATATATCTTTTCGACTCTATGTATAATTTTATGCATGTTTTTGCTCAGTCATAATTATCATGTAAAATGTATGTATATTTCTTTTGATTCCTGTGTATTTTAACTGTCCTGCCTTGTCATAATCTTGTGATGTATTATGTAATTAATACATAATAGTTGAAATTTCTTTTTCTGCTGCTTTGTATTGGAGGTTTTCTCCCAGGGTTTCCGCTAAAAATGGGTTGTTCACTCAGTCTGACTTTCCCAGTAACCAAATGTCAAATAAAAATAAATAAATAAATAAAAGCTACTGGCTGACAAATTCAGCCCCAGTTTTATCCTCCTTTTTCCTTCCAGCCACCTTTCATAAAATACTGTCAAACATTCCCCCTCCTCAGCTATCACTAGGCAGCATGTCTTAAATGCACTTTCCAGGGCCAAGAACACTGCATTGAACAGCTGCAATAATATCCCAGGATGCCTCCTAAATAGCATGAAACATGACCTTTCAGGGCCACTGAAGTCACTATTCAACCTTAGCCTCCATTCAGGCTTCATGCCATACACATGGAGAACTGAAATAGTCACTCCTCTGCACAAGGTCAGGCATTCTGCAGATCCCAGAAACTACAGACACATAAGTCTGACTAGTCTCATATGCAGAGCCATGGAAAGAATTAGCATACAAATCATAAACAATGACATAGGAAACCTTCAGACACTGGATCCAATCCAGTTTGGTTTCTTCAAAGGAAGATCACACCTAGTCAACCAAGTGGACATCTTCAAGAAGATAACCAAGGCAATGGATGAGGGCAAAGCAGTGCATATGGTCTACCATCATCTGGCCAAGGCAGCTGATACAATACCCCACTTGGGCACTGTAAACAAATTCATGGAATTTGGTGTAAGCTCCTATGTTATATGCCGGATAGCTAGCTGGCTCTCAGATAGGATCCAGGAAGTTAGCCTACAGGAGTCCACTTCCATAAAGAGGCCAGTCACTAGTGGTGATCCCTAGGGTTCTTAGCTGGGTCAGCTCCTTTTTGGTATCCACTTCTTGGAAGTCAAGGCCAACACTAAGGGCATCTGGCTGACCATGTTTGCTGAAGCAGTCATAGAATCCCCCCAAGGCACTAATGTCCTCCAGGAAGGGTTAACAGAGACAAAAAACTTGTGTCAGAATCACTGTTTAAAACTCAGTGCCAAGAAATGCATAATACTACCCTTTGGAATGTTGGCTACTTCAGGAAACTACCTTATTGCTAACACAACCCTGAGAGTAGAACTGGTAGTCAGGTATTTGGGGGCATATGTAGAAAATAACCTGGCTTTCAGACAGCACGTGTCTAAGGTGGTAAGGAAATCATTCTATGTTGTTCACCTTATCAGCGAAGGTATGGCATTCAGGTCCAAGGATGTCATTATTCTGTTGCATTCAGCCTTCATTAGACTCATCATTGAGTACATCACCCATTTTGGTATGTAACTGACCAAGTCAACAACAGGAATGTTCACAGAGGTTCCTCACTAAAAGAATACAGGTATAAGTAGCATGTCCTATGCAGACCACCACAAGGCCCTTTCCCTCTATTCTGTTTCCTACAGGTTATTGAGGGGAGAGCTATGCCTGGCATACAAGGCATTGTCAGGCCCCACTCTGATCCACCTCGTGCATATCTGCAAAGCAAACAGCACCAGAATTACCAATTCTAGATACTTAAACCTTGCCTGTGATATAAATAGGACTGGCTGGAGAGACAGGTATGTATCCCAGAGACTACCCCTTCTCTGGAACAGGCTCCCCATCCATGTGAAACAGAGTTCTTACCTACCCCAATGCAAGTATAACTTGGACAACTGGATGGGGAACAGGAAATTCACCCCTGGCTTGGCACCTATGTCTCTAATGGACACAGGCAACCTGTAAATGATTCATCTCCCATGCCCCTGCTTCTAAATGTTTCATTGCCCACACCCCAGCTTACACTTATCAAGGGTACCAGAACTTGTCAGAGATTTGGGATGCATAACTAGGCTTAAAAAGGCCCTTGTGGTTGTTAGCTTAGTAAACAATTATGAACCTGTGAACCTAAGCACAGGCAATAACTGGAATGGCCACAGAGGATCTTCACAAAAAGAATTCAGGGCACAAACAACACATCCTATTTAAATCACCTCAAATCCCCATCCCTATACTCTGTATCCTACAGAGTGTTGATGAATGATCTATGTCTGGCATATGAGGTATCCTTGGATCTCACTCTGATAGACATTTTGCATATCTGTAAAACAAGCATCAGACCTATCCATTCCAGGGATTTAAACCTTACCTGCAACAAAAATAGGACTTGCTGGAAGGCCAAGCATGTGTTTTAAGGCTAATAGATAAGTACTAGGCTAGCTGCTCTTGCAGGTCATTTTAAACCAAGCCAGTTTCCCTTTTTGTGCTCAAATTAACGTATCCCATTTGGTTAGAGATTGGCCTTACCCATTCCATGGCTAATAATGAGAATAATTTGGATCATACCATAGATAATTTGAGGGGACCATGCATGGGATAAAGCATTTTGGAGCTCTATCTGTCCATTAGTAGTACAGGGGGCAGTCCTGAGGTAAATGTTCTGTTTCCCATCCATAGATCCAAGTTCTGCTTGAATATGAACAGGAATGCACTTTGTTTTATATGAATGAGAATTCTGTTCCAAAGTAGAGAGATCCTCTGCGAGAGATATACCTGTCCCTCCAAATCATTCTCTTGATGTTGCAGACGAGGTTTAGATCCCTAGACATTGTATTTCTGATGCCATTTGACTTGCTGATGTGTAGTAAATCCATCAATACTAGGTCAGAGGGTGCCATTTATGCCAGGAACAGATCACCTCTTAACAGTCAATAGTAGCAGGGCTTTCAGTCAGTCTATGTAGGACATGTTGTTTAGGCCATGTTGTTTAGGCCTGTGGGCATTCCAGTTGTTGCATGTGTCTGGAAAGGTATATGCCAAAGGGAGCATTATATCCAGTGATTGGCTTAATAATGACTGAGTAAAGAGAGACGATGACATCCCTAGATCTAAACAAAATCCCTTTCTTTACAAGCTGCGCAATATAGAAGGACTTTCTTGCAACAATGGACACATGCTGGTCAAAAGTTAGGTCACTCTCCACATAAGTTCCCAAATTCAGAACAACTGGGTCATCTCTTAGAGGCATATTATCAGTATGGTAGTTTCCTGGGGTAGATGATTTCTCAAAGGATTTTGGCATTTAGTTTTATTCCATGATTTTGGTATCAGTTATTTATTTGGGACAAACCTTCATGCGGGATGACTAAGTCATCTGGAGATTCAGTGACTGCTCCTGACTTGCAGTCATCTGCAAAATTAGTCAGCCAGAGCCCTTTGGTATTGGCTTTTACTTCAGAAAAGAAGATGACAAACAGGAGAAACCCCAGCAAAAGACCCTGAGTGGCTTCACTGGTGATTAGTCTCTGTGAAGATAACGTCCCCTGTTTGATTTCCCTGTCCTATCTGTGAGCCAGTTGGCAGTCCAGTGAGTGATGCAGCAGCTTGTTTAGTTCTTCTGCTATGTCTGAGAGGAGACTTGTGTCACATCGAATTATGCAGTGTGTCCATTTTACCTTCACCAATTGCTTTGGTGACCTTTTCAAAAAAATCCACCAGGTTGAGTAAGCATGACCTGCCCTTGATTGGAGGTTCCCTATGTCCTGATTTATTAGTTCCATGATAAATCTTTCCATGGCTTTGCATGTGTGTCTGGTCAGACTTATGCATATGTAATTGCCTGGGTCTGTGGAAGGTCTTCCCTTATGCAGGGGAATGACTGTAGCTGTTTTTCCATTCATTTGGTATCAAACCTGTATGTTGGCTGAGATTGGCCATTGTTGTTAGGGGTGTGGCTAAACTGTGCTTCATAATATACAAGAAGCAGCCAGGGATATTGTCAAGGCCCATCAATGCAGTATTTTTAGCTTTTGATAGCACTTTTAGGACTTGGTCTTGTGTGATAACTGGAGGTAAGACATTTTCAGGTATATCTTGCAGAACAGATGAATGACAGAGAGGGGTAAAGTTAGAGCTAAATTTATTGGTCAATAGGTTTGCTACATCTTCATTGCAGTGGTGGTGCTGCGGTAGCGTTGTCGCTTCACAGTTAGATGTTGCCCGCTCGATTCTCAGTTAGAGCGTCTTCTGTGTAGCAACATGCGTGAATGGGCATTCCTTCATTGAAGGTTGTGTGTTAGGCCCAGCAAGCCAGTATGTAAAAATCTACTGCCAATCATTAATGGACCGAAGTTCCACTGTGGCGACCCCTAACCGGGAAAAGCCGAAAGACACAAAGGTTTGCTACATCTTCAGCCTCAGTGTAGGTAACATTGTTCACAATCAGATCAGTGCATTGCTGTGTTCTGATTTTGAAATTATGAACATAACTAAAAACTATTTTGTGTCTGACTTTGGCTTGGGTAGCTATTTTAGCCTCAAACTTAGCTTTTCTGGATGTTCTTCAACTGGAGTTGTTTGTATATTTTAGTGACCAGGGTTCTAACATTCTGGGAATTACTCTTCTTACATTTGGTCAAAATTCTTTTCTTTTTATTGTAAAGCTTGTTGATATTATGGTTCCTCCATGTGGGTTTGTTTCTGGGGTTTGCTCTTCACTTGTTCTATGGGCTACATATGCATCTATAACAATGCCCCGCCTCTGTAACAGGCTTCTCATCCAGTTGAAGCAGAACTCGTCCCTAACCCTACTAAAGCATAATCTGTACCAGTGTATGAGAAATCGAAAATTCACCCCTAGTCTGGCTCCTAAGCCTGGAATTGCTTGACCGCTCATACTCTAGCTTGCATAGAACCCTAAACTATTCCCATAAAAATGTAGGGTTCCAAAGACACTTGTTAGATGCATTTGGGAAGCATGACTGGGTTTGTAAATGCCCTTGTGATCATTAATCTAGTATATACCTATGAACCTATGAGACACAAAACTTTAAAATCACAGGTTTTACCAAACCCAACAAAACTAATACAACAAAGTAAAAACCCCTAAAACAGTGTTTTTGCTGGGAGGCAAGCACCCTCACACCCCTGTTATTTACATGTACCATCTCTGAGATAGCACTACAATGAGAAAAAGGAGAAATTCCCTTACCTCACTGACTGTTAATTATGGCAAAAACACACACCACATGCAAACAGTCACTGTATATGAATGGAGCACATCCATTCACTTACATTGATAAAACACATCAGCCTACACTTCAATATCTCAAAACAGCGGACCCCACCAATGAAAAAAAAACACCACTGTTTCAGCAGATGATAAAATGCATCTAATGATAACTCGTATAACATTTATATATATATATATATATATATATATATATATATATATATATATATATATATATATATATATGCATGTGTGTGTGTGTGTGTGTGTGTGTGTGTGTGTGTGTGTGTGTGTCCGCGCACGCGTGTGTGAGTATGCATATGCTGTGTCTGTGAGTAAACAAACAAACCTGTAATATACAGAAGTATAAAATGAGCTGCGATTATCAAGTAACGTTTATCTTACTTTTGGATTTTGTGTGCATAGTATATGTTTTCTAGTTGAAATGATAATACTGTTTACATTGCTGCCCACTGTAAAGCTAAGATCTGAAAATGCAAACTTCAATTTTTGTCTAAAGTCTAACATGCATAGTCTTTGCCACATTACATGCTTATTGCTTTATTATGAAGCAAACTGTTTCATATGTGCAAATTAACCTTTTCTCCTCTTTGTAAAACGATTTATATGCCCTTTATGTAGATTACTGATGAAACACTGAAGACCACAATAGCAGTCCTATAAACAGAAAGACTGAAATTGGAAATATGAAGAGTCAAACACTATAGTATCTCAGAATAGTTCACTTACTCAGTGTTAATATATTTATTTATTTATTGATTGATTTGTTTTTTGACTACCAAGAAAGTCCGACTGGCCCATTTTTAGAGACCGGGGGAAAAAAGCTCTGCTGATTAAAAAAAAAAAAAAAAAAAGTACAGTTTGAGTTAATACACACTGATGAGTACTACATACAAAACAGACAATACTAGACAATACAGTAAGACTACCGAATGTGATATACAGTTAGAAGTAGTGCAGGACTTGACTGAGTCAAGCAAAAGACTGAATAACTAAGGAGTTATAGCAATTATCAAACCTGGGGGTATTGCAGTTTATCTAATCAATGCCAGAGCTATCATTTCTGTTAGGAAACATGTAACTTACACATTCACCTGCAAGTCCTAGGAGGTAGTGAGGCATATGATAGGAGACACTAAAAACTGAAGTGTTAGTATTAGATGTTGGTAGAGGGGACGATGGAGATAGTCACTCAAGAGGCGTCATAATGAAAGAGAAAAGAGATACCAGAGAGAAGTGGAATTGTAAAGAGTGATATTACTGAGAAGTGAGAGTTCATTTGTCTTCGCAGTAAGGGGATAGCCTTCCAAGACATGGCTACACAGCATCAGTACAGGAAACTACTTGAGTCTTGTGCTCTGTGAATGTTAGCAAGTCATTAATGTTTCGAATGCAGTAGTTTGGTAGGAGAGTATGTCTGGAAATATACTGTCCAAAGTTGGGCATTGCTAGTGCTTATGGGTGATCGTATGGGTGGTGAAACTCTGGGAGTAGATGAGATATCTTAGTGCTATGATATGGTGGGTTTATAGGCAGAAAGGTTAGTTACTTTAATGTAACATTATTCAGATTTGGTCTTTAGGGCAGTCTGAAGGTTTGTTAAGACAAGGGAGGCATAATGTAGAGAAAGTATGAGATAGATAGTGGCAAGGCTCTTCCTAGTGTTATCTGAGAGGTAGTTTTTGGTTTTGTATACTGCGGTGGTGGTGCTGCGGCAGCGTTGTCGCCTCACAGTAAGACATTGTCCTGTTCAATTCTCAGCTAGAGTGTCTTCTGTGTGGATACATGCTTGAATGGGCATACCTTCGTTGAAGGTTGTACATCAGGGCTGGCAACTCAGTATGTAAAAATCTACTGCCAATCATTAGCGGACTGGAGTTCCGCTGTGGTGACCCCTAACCGGGAAAAGCCGAAAGACACAACAAGTTTTTGGCTTTGTATGTGGTTCCCAGCTTTTGTTTTTTTTAATTACATGTTATATATGTAGGCCAAATCTGAGGTTGTCATTAATTATTATCTCTAGCAGTTTTGTATGTAAGGCAATCTCTAGGAGGTGTTGTTGGAAGAGGTAATTGAAAGATGGATATGTTCTGGTTAGGGGACTTTGGAAGGAACAGAATTAGATCAGTGTTTTTTGAGATTCAGAAGAAACTGTGCAGTGTTCAGCCAAGATTCAGTGGAAGTAAATGATTCCTGGGATATATGTTGCAGTACTTACTTGCAGAATAAAGGTAGTTAGTGAAAATGTTAAAGAGAAAAGTTTGAAAAGGAAGACTTGCAGTACACCTATGGGTATAGCTAGGACAGGAGGAATGACGTTTACTTCTTGACAGGTTCAGGAACAGCAACAAGTTATCCATTATCGCTGTCTTCATGAATAGCATTTGTAAAGGTGATTTGGGCTATAGTTGTCATATGACCTGGGCAGAAGCCATGCTGAGTGGGAGTGAAGAGATGACTGCTAAGGAGGTGGCGGATTAATTATGTATGGATTCATTTTTTCATAATTGTATAGAGTGGCAGGAGCATTGCAATAGGCCTAAAGTTTGGAAGCTCAGAAGAGTTGCCTCCTTTGTGGATAGAAATGATGTCAGATTTTTCCAAGGTGGAGGCATGTAAAACTCTTGAATGGACCTGTTGATTAATACTGATACAGGATGCACCAGGGAGTCAGCAGTTATCCTTGAGAATTCTTCAGGGATAGCATCTGTTGCTAGTGTACTAACCTGTTGCTTTTGTAGATATGTTTTGATATTTTCAGTTGGAATAGGTTGAAAACAGATGAATGAGCTGACATTTATAGTCAATGATGGGGTGTGCAGATCACTGATACAATATTCTTTGATTAAATAGTTATACATTCAACGAAATGTGAGTTGAATATTGTGGCAGTCTCAAGTGTGGAAATATTAGGTGTGCGGCTGGGCTGTTTATTATTGCTTATGTGTAGTAGCTTGTATAAAAAAGACCAGAAAAGTGTACGTTGGTTCTATGGTTACCTTGTACATTGGTGTAGTACAACTTCTTGCCTAAATTAATAAGAGTTTTGGTTTGATGATGGAGATGTTTATATTGATGGAGCCTTTGTTGTATTTTGTATGTGGTCCAATTTTTCCAGGCTTTGTCTTTGTTTTGAATGAGATGTCTGTCTGTCTGTATGGTTTAGCCGTGGCGCAAGACTGCATTTAATTCTTGTTTCCTGGGTGGAACCATTTAATTGTGTATATTAAAGAATATGTTTATAAAAAGTAGTACTGCCTCATCTAATGACGAGTGTTTCAGGAAATTCCAATTATAAAATTGTACGGTGGAGATAAACAGTTCAAGACTGAAAATGGATAGATGATGAGAAGGTTTGAAAACGTGCTGCTTAAGATGAGTGTTCCATTGTTCTTTGGCATTTGTAGGAAGGTGAGAGATAGGCAAGTGTCCATGTGAGGTGAATTTGGAAGTGTCATTGATCATAATCCAGTCTAAGGTGATAGCCTTGCTGTTTGCACATTTGTTACAAGTTTATGATGTTATAGATTGTAAGAAGCCAAAGAAATTTAATGCAGAAGATGGCAATTCAGTAGTAATGTTGAGCCAAACCAGTATTAACATCTCCCAAGATAATTGGTTCTTGGGGAATGGCACTGGAAAACCAGGACAGGATCTCTTCTAATGTGGTTACATTACTACCAGAGAGAATGTGCAGGATACATATACGTTTCCTATAGGCTGTAAGTAGTTCAGAATTATTGAACAGAATTATTGAACAGAATTATTGAACAGAAGGAAAAGATTAACCATATTATGGTATATTAATGGTATAATGCCTGTTCTATCATGTAATTGGTCGGTCCTGATGACATTAATATTTATAAATAGAAGGGGCATGGAGGTGCAGCTGAGCATGCAGGGGACAAAGACTCCCTAAATAAATGCTTTAATGGCATTACATAACATTTTGAAATGTGCTGTGTTTCTTGACCATCGCATTTTAATTGTCATAGCTATGGGACTAACAGTAACAGGTCTTGCATTTTTGTTTATATAGCTTCTGTATACTTTTCTTTGTCTTTGGCCTGAGTCATTGCTGAACAGGGTTCAGGCTACTTACTTGTATTACAAAATAGGGAAGTCAGTTGCTACAAATGAAAAAACAATTGTGATGGGGCATTTCTGTTGGATGTTTGACTGAAGGACATAACTGCACTCTATATTGTTTTCTTGACTTAGTTAATGTGCTTCAAGTGGTTGCTTCAACTTTTGAATTTATTTATTTATTTATTTGCAATAACACTTTTCTTTTACATATTTTTAGTTTGAATTTATGACAGCTTGTTTCCTTTCTCACTGAAAGCTCTGTGCCTACCCATGTCTAGTTTTTGAACATCCATCCCTCATACTAATTTGATAATTTGAGGGGACACATGCCTGGGATAAAGAATTTAGTGGCAACCTCTGTCAGTTAGTAATATAGGCAGCAGTTCTGGGGTAAATTTTCAGTTTCCTATCTATAGATTCAAGTTGCACTTCAGTATGGACAGGGATGAGCTTTGTTTTACATGGATGAGAAGTCTATTCCAGAGCAGAGGTATCCTCCGTGAGCTATACCTGTCATTCCAAACCCTTCTATTGATGTCACAGAACAGGTTTAGATCTCTAGACAGATTATTTTGGATGCCATTTGACTTGCTGATGTACAGTAAATCCATCAGTAATGGGTCGGAGGATGCCTTTTACACCAGACACAGGTCGTCTCTTAGCAGTCTGTAGGATATCTAGTGTACTGATAGGCCTTTGAGTCAGTCTATGTACAGCAGATGGTTCAGGCCTTGTATCCTTTTAGTAAGGTAGATATTTGGGTGTTCCAGTTGCTGCATGTGCCTGGAAAGATACATACTAAAGGGGGGCATTATTCTCAATGATTGGCCTAACGATGACTGAGTAAAGGGAAACAATATCATCCCTAGATCTAGACACAATCCATTTGCTATTAAGCTGTGGAATGTAGAACGACTTTCTTATGACAATGGATACATGTTGGTCAAAAGTTAGGTCACTATCCACATAGGTTTCCAAATCCCAAACAACTGGGTCAACTCTTATTGGTGCATTGTCAATGTGGTAGTTCCCCTGAGGTGGATGACTCCCCAAAAGATTCAGTTATGTATTTTTTGGCATTTAGTTTTAGTCCATGATTTTGGCATCAGTTATTTATTTGGGGCAAAGCTTCCTGCAGGATGGTTTAGTCATTTGGGGATTCATTGACTGCGCCTATCTTGCAGTCATCTGCAAACTTATCAGCTAGGGCCCTTTGGTAATGGCTTTTTCTTCAAAGAAGTAGATGCCAAACAGGAAAAGTCCCAGCACTGAATCCTTGGGGACTCCACTGATAATTGGTCTCTTTGTGGAGGTTTGATGTTTTGATTTCCTGCATCCTATCTGTGAGCCAGCTAGCAATCTGCAGGGTGACATAGGGGTTTATTCCCAATTTATTTAATTTTTCTACTATGCCTGGTTGCAGAATTTTATTAAAAGCTTTGGTCGGGTCAAGGTATGATGTATGTACCATTTTACTGTCATCTATTGCTTTGGTGCCCTTTTCAAAAAAGTCCACCCAGTTAAGCGCATTTGACTTGTCCTTGCTGAAGCCATACTGAGGCAGGTGCAATGTTTGTTAGCTCCCCTCTGTCCTGATTAATTAATTCCTTGATAAGTCTTTCCATGGCTTTGCATATGAGGCTAGTCAGACTTATGGATCTGTAATTGCCTAGGTCTGCAGAAGAGCCTCCCTTATGCAGGACAATGATTGTAAATATTCTCCATTCGCTTGGTACAAAATATGTATGGAGTCTAAGGCTGAACAGTTTTTTTTTTTGTGGGGGGGTCTCACTAAATCATATTTCATGATATTTACAGTACAGGAACTTTGTCAGGATCCATCCATGCAGTATTTTTAGTTTTCAATAGCACCTTTAAGACTTGGCCATGCGTGATAGCTGGAGATGATCCAGTTTCAGGTATATTTGAGGGACAGACAGAGGAGGAAAGAGGGGTAAAGTTGAAGATAAATTTATTGGCCAGTAGGTTCACTGTATTTTCAGTCTCAGTGTAGGTAACATAGTTCACAATAAATATGACCAACAAGTAATCGAACATTCATCTTGTCTAGCAGAAAAAAGCCAGTGCAGCTGATTAAAAATCAGCTTCTCACATGTACTGGCTTTTTGCTGAGCAAGATCATGATACGGGGGGGAATCTGGGAATTTGCCCTTTCCCAACTGTTGAGTGATCTCATAGTTTATCTGCATAATTAGCAGGTGCTTTTGATTTTGCCCCCCCCCCCGCACCACCTTAGTAATGGGCACCAGCCCTAATGCTGCCCCTTTTGTCCACCCTAACCCTGCATCTTCCCTTCATAAAAACCTTCCTGTAACACTGCCACTAACCAAGACACTCAGACACACACACATTCACAAATGCACACAACCAACACTATGTCTATCTCCTAATTTAACGTAATCCTAATCCTAAAATACACTCGGACACAAACTTACAACACATATCCTTCACTCATCTCCAACCTTATCCTTTACTCACATACACTTGCACAAACACTGTCAACCTCCATCCTCACTTACCTGTCTCAACATTACACACCACTGACATTTCAACCACTCAGCTAGCTATACTGTCAGCATTAAACCACACCCCCTGCATTTGTCATATAAATGGCATTCAACAACACACAGGGGACCCATGTTTATTTTTATATATATATGTATATATATATATATATATATATATATATAAATATATAAATATATATATATATATATATATATATATATATATATATGTATGTATATAAAGAGAGAGAGAGAGAGATGAGTGTATGTATGTTTATATATATATATATATGTGTGTGTGTGTGTGTGTGTGTGTGTGTGTGTGTGTGTGTGTGTATATATATATATATATATATATATATATATATATATATATATGGAAGCATAACCCTCCATCAGTACAACAATTAGTAGATCCTATAATGATTGAAACATAATTGTTAAAAACCAAAACATCAGTCAAAGGACCAAAAAAATACATGCTTCACCCCACACACCCCCAACTGATTATGTATATCAGTTCAGAGATCATATTGCAGTGGAGAAAAAGGCATATTCCTGATGCCCTTTGCACCACAATCTTGTAGTCGCAAAGCCAGTATATTTCAGTCAGCTGAACCAGCTCTGCCAGATTTTCATGAGTTGCCATTTTGATGGAAAGAAGTGCTCCTCTGTACATAGAGATAGATATGATATAGATAGATAGATAGATAGATATGATATAGATATAGATATAGATATGTGTGTATAGGATATACTTAAAATCTACACTCACAAATACCTAAACATAAAATATCAACAAAAAGTATTTAAACACAAATGGCATCAGATCTAACCACATCCAAAAAGCAATGTTTTTGCATGGGGACAAGCCCTCCCCCCTGCACTCCCCTGAAAATTATTCAGTTTTGTCACTATTTTATTTTTAGAAGATTTCTAGTTTTGATATTTTGCTATCAATATTTTAACTGTCAATCTGTGTGTGTGTGTGTGTGTGTGTGTGTGTGTGTGTGTGTGTGTGTGTGTGTGTGTGTGTGTGTGTTTGTGTATGTGTATATACACTTGTGTGTATTTTTTTCACTCATTACATGTCATGGTCATAGTGCCAGACTTTCAAATGGCTAAAGCTATGAAGTCAGATTCAGAGGTATGCTGCACTGAAAGCACTGATGTGAGAATTGGAGTCTTAGGTGTGTTTTGTAGCTGAATACCCTGTTATTAAGTAAAAGTTTTGTCTTGAAATCTTAAGAGGGACATACAGCCTTCCTAAGACAGGGCCTACTGATTTTATTCCATGTGCCTTTATTGCCACAATTGAAATTTTGCATTATATTTGGTTTGTGGTGAAATTCTTCTCAATACTCTTAAGTATGATAATGGCCTAAATACTACTACACTTAGTTATTACATCCAAAGTAAAATCAAATGTATTTCTCCTGAAAAGAGGATCCGTTCTTTTTTTTTTTCCAGTGGACATAGGTCCCTCTTTTTGTACTGCCTTACAAGAAAATAGTCATGTGTGTACCTTAGATCTCAGGCACCCATCCAAATGCATTTTGTATCTGAGGGACATGAAATAATGCTATTCTAAGAAATTTGCTATAATTCTTTCTGGTGTTAGAAAAATGGTCCTTTATTTTTACGTACCACCTTAGTCATTTGGAATCCCTGGTTTTACCATTCATTTCACAATGTGTAGATACATATGTTTTGAATTATTTCAAGATGATAAACTCAGTACGTACCAAAATAATATTATTTGCATGTATTTTCTCTGTGTTTATATATTCTTGTTGTCACAAAAGGAAATATTGCCAGCCCAGCTATCTGGAATTTTGTAAATAATTCTAAGTCATTTGTGAATATTGATAGGATTTATACAGAACTGTATGTTATGTACTGAGCTAAAATGTAACCACAGCATGCTCTGCTGTCTTAGAACAGAAATGCATATAAACTATATACCTGTGCAAATGTATGTTTTAACAGTAGAAACTAGAACTTGAATGGGTTAACTTGCAAAACTTCAAGAAAATAAGATGAAATTAAATTGCTTTACGATTGTGCTATAAAAAGTTCTCTCTCAGTTTCAGTGTAGCAGACACGTCTAGAGCTAGAAGTTTTTGTATTGTCTTGAAAGAGAACTAATTACTGGGTTTGAGATGCACAGGTGTTTTATTGTTTTGTGACTTTCAGGATTTGCAAACATCTGAGAGATATGTATTTTTCATACAGAGATGTTAAATTATGTTAGTTTCTGTTTTAGCCTGAGAACTGAAGCCAGGTGACAAAAGTGATGTCACCCAAACTAACCCAGAAGTAATAGTTGATATTAATTTAAGAACTCTCTTAGAGAGAGACTGGGCATTTTGTATTTTGTCTTTGACCTGGAAACATCCACTCATCTCCACTTGCCCTGCTGTAAGTAAGATTTAAGGCATAGTATCTCTTTTAGATATAGATAGGAAAATAGTACAGATTAGTTTAGATGTTTTCTGTATTTATTTGAGACTATTCTGCAATGTTGTTTTAAACTATTTTCTCTGATACTGTGTTGATTTACTGAGTATTTTCTTGTTATTTTATTATTTATTATTAATATATATATATAAACCTATCTTTGTGACTGATATTTGTGAGACATTTTTTAAGCTCTTAGGATGCTTGCATATGTATTTGATGACACAACACAGGCCACTCCTAAATAGCCTTGCAAGTCTTGGTCAGACTACCATATGGATAATACTAACATTACACAGTAGAATTCTACACCCATTGTTAAGGGTCTATAGTAACCGATAAGGGTGGCTGGTGGAAACTGGAACTACCTTATAATCTGGGCAGAAGGGGACATAGCAAGTAAACCTGTGCGATCCTTTCCCAGATGTGTGCATGTGTTTGTATATAAATCAAATTGCAAAGTGTGTCTGTATCAGCTACTTGGACAGGGACATCAAGCACTGGTTGGACAGAGAGGGTGCTGGAGTTTTTGGATTGGGCACTCAGCTGAGATCTCAACCCTATACCTTTGCCAGTGAGGAGTCTTACTGGGGATCTGGAGAAAGTGGGAGAAACCAGCCCCAGACTGACTGTGATCTCTGTATGCTCTTAAGATAAATTGCACTTTACTGTATGTGTACTTGTCATCCTCCCAGTGTGTACATCCCACAGCTGTTGCCAGTGGTGAGGATTGTGGCTCCTTTATTACTGGGCCAGTGCAAGGGCATCACATACTAATTTGTGGCAGTGGTGTGGATTCCCTTTCCAGGTCATATGGGCATAAAACATACAAAGAGACATATTATGCAGACCTTTTATTGGCCTAGGATTTCCGGAGATGTAACAGGGTCCTGCAGGACCTGTGAGCAGTGCCAAAAGGTAGGCAAGCATATATGCATTTTCCTGTTCTTTAAAACTGCCTTATTTAACAAGCAAATGAATACATTTATCGTAGCAGCAATATGGTGAAAATCATATACGAAAATTGTGTAAAAATATAAAGAGTCTCCTCATTTATCGAACCTTACATTATAAACATTTTCAAGTAAAACAAAATAAGTAAAACATAATTTCTATAATGTTGTTACTAAAGTATTTCATCTCATTAAGCTTTTCAGTTTTAAACAACATGTGCTAGAACGCATGTCGTTCAGTCCTGGAAAGTTATAAGCATTGAGACGAATTTGCCAGAGCAATTCCAACTTTTCTAATAATAAGGTGAAAGGACCCCCTCTTGGATTACTGTCCACATGATCAAGTATCCAGAATTTAAATGCATGTTCTGGATATTGTTCTATATGCTTTGCTAAAGCATTGTCCAGTTTGTGTTTATTAATACAATATATATGTTCGTATATGCAGTCTCTCATTCTACACTCGGTTTTACCGACATAGAATGAATCACAATTTTGACATTTAGCCACATATACGTTCATTTTGGAGTTGCAATTAACTTTTCTTGTGTTACTCAAATGTGTGTTGTTTATGTGCAGTGATGCACCTACATGAATGTATTTGCAATAGGGGCAACTACCCCATTGTTTCATCCCTATTGCATATGATTGGATCCTGCACTCACCTTCAAATATATTCCTGAGTGTTCTACCCTTCCTAGTAATGAATCTTGGTTCTGTACCCAATTTGTTCACTATTAGCTTGTCCTCTAACAGAATATTCCAATTTTTTATCAGTATGTTTTTTATGTGACGATAATCAAGGTTAAAAGTTGTAATATAGCTCATTGTGAAATCAATTTGGTTTTTACCTGTCCCAATGTTTGTGTCCTGGACCTGATTTTCCATATCAACCTGACTATCATTCATAGAATAGTCATTCAATCCAGTAGGGTGTTGTATACTCAGAATGGGTATTTACACACCATTAATTCTTTTCTCCACAACTTCTTCTATTAGTTTGTCAATCAAAGTACTCGAGTATGCTCATTTTGTGAATAATTTCTTCAAGAACTGGCACTCACTATGCAAGTCCTCATCTGTAGACACCATTCTGGCAGCCCTTACTAATTGGCCCTTTACCACTGATCTTATTTTTGGTGGTAAGAGTGTGCACTTGTATAGTGCAAGAATGTGTTTGAATATGATGGTTTCCTATAAATTTTTGCTTGGTATCTCTTTTCAGCATAATTCTTGGTAAGCTGGACATCTAAGAATGCTATTTCATTTGGGGCAAAATTATATGTAAACACTAAGAAGTCTGTAGTCTCATTAAAATAATCAATGAGATTTTTTGCCTCTTCATGTTTCCCTTTTATTAGTAAAAAGATGTCATCCAAATAGAGTGTAAACTAAATTATTTTTGAGACTATTCCTTCCTTATTGAGTACAAATTGATGTTCCCAGTAACTCATAACCAAATTCATGAAGCTAGAGCCACAGGGGGAACCCATGACTACTCCGCTTTTTTGCAGGTAATAGTTTCCTTTAAAATAAATGTAATTGTGGGATAGAACTATGTCTAGAAGTTCTTCCACTAGACTGATGTCATTCTGGGAGCCCCTTTCTTCCTTAGCAATTGACTAACCCGCTTTATACCCAATGCTTGTGGTATTGACGTATATAAGTCCTTTACGTCGACTGAAGGAAGTTGTACTGACCCACTCTATGCCCAATGCTTGTGGTATTGACGTATGTAAGTCCTTTATGTCTACTGTAAGGAAGTTGTGCTGTTCGTCATACTTCAATTCATTAATTTTTTGCAGGAATGACCATGAATCTTTACATATTACTTCTTCTGTTGTTACATATTTTTTAAGTATATTGTCTATCACTTTAGCACATGCATATGTGGCAGAATTCCTGCCATCAACTATAGGTCTAAGTGGAGAGTCAAATAAACATTTATGGATTTTGGGGACCCCAAACATTGTGGGTGCCACTAGTGTTAACATTATCATGTAGTTGTACTTGTCTATATCTATCTTTTCCTCTATGAATAAATCATTAATGTAGATCTACGTTCATTAGCTGTGTTGTATTCATTAAGGGATGCTTTCTGATATGAACTAGAAGCTAACATTGATTCTGTTTTAGTTTCATAGTCATCCAAATCCATAAAAGGGGGTCCATTCACCTTATTATTAGAAAAGTTGGAATTGCTCTGGCAATTTTGTCTCAATGCTTATAACTTTCCAGGATTGAACGATATGTGTTCTATCGCATGCTGTTTAAAACTGAAAAGCTTAATGAGATGAAATATTGTAATAACAACATTACAGAAATTATGTTTTACTTATTAATTTTTTACTTGAAAATGTTTATAATGTAAGGTTAGATAAATGATGGGACTCTTTACATTTTTACACAATTTTCATATATGATTTTCACCATATTGCTGCTGTGATAAATGTATTCATTTGCTTGTTAAATAAGGCAGTTTTAAAGAACAGGAAAATGCATATTATGTTCACAATGCTATTTTAACTACTGTTCCTTTAAATTTTAAGATGGAAAGACCAGCTGATTTTAATCATGGTTAAACATGACTATTTAAACTTGATTTTTGTAAATGTTAGTATCTGATGAAGTTCAAAGAAGTATTTAGATGAAAAGCACTTCATTAAACTTTGCGGATTCAGTCTTCAGTGAAGTTGCCAGTTGTTTTTGTTTTAATTTCTCAGTTTTTTTGTATCTTGGATTTTGGAGTTTTTATTTGCAGTGGATGGCAGGAGGAGTCTGTGGGGTATCTGGTGACTGATCTCCTCAGCAAGTGGAAGGGGTAGCAATGTCCCAGCAGTTATCACTTGCCCAGGTTCGAGAAATACGAGCATTATTACAGGAGTTTGAGGACATGTTCACTGGAAAACCAGGGTGCACCCACCTGGTGTAATGACCCTAAAGGCCTATTAAGCAGACCTCTTATAGTGTGCCTGAAAGAGTCAAGCAGTCTCTGAGGGAGGAGATGCAAAAAATGTTGGAAATAGGGGTAATTCGGGAATCTAGCCACTGGGCCTCCCCAGTGGTGCTGGTACCAAAGAAGGATGGCAACGCCAGGTTCTATGTAGACTACTGGAAATTAAATAGTCACACAGAGTCAGATGCTTTCCCCATGCCTAAGACAGATGAAGCCCTGGAGTAGCTGGGTGGGGTAAGTATCTTACCACCATTGATCTTACCAAGGGTTACTGGCAGGTGCTCTTGATTCCCCGTGCTAGAGAGAGGTCAGCCTTCGTGACTCCTTTTGGCTTGTACAAGTTCACAAAGATGCCCTTTGGGGTAAAAAATGCCCCAGCAACTTTCCAGAGGCTGGTAGATCATATCCTAGCAGGAGCTGGAGATTTTTCCCTTGCTTACATAGATGATATTGCCATCTACAGCCATTCCTGGCAAGAGCACCTTCAGCATGTTAGGGAGGTGCTGGGCAGACTACAGAGGGCAGGGTTGACCATTAAGCCCAGCGAATGTCAGAGGAGTGTTCTCCTACTTGGGACAGAGTAGAGAGTGGTAAGATCAGGCCTGAACCTGCCAAAGTGGAAACCAATCAGGCATGGCCTGCCCCTGTTACCAAAAAGCAGGTGAGGGCATTCTTTGGGATAGTGGGGTAGTACAGAAAGTTTGTCCCTAATTATAGTACCATAGATGCTCCCCTCACAGACCTAGCAAGGAAAAACAAGCCAGATAAGGTAGTGTGGACACTAACATGTGAGCAGGCATTCCAGAAGCTTAAAGGAGCTTTGGGAGAACCCCCTGTGTTAGCCAGTCCAGATTACAGCAAATAATTTGTTGTGCAGGTGGATGCTTCAAACCATGGGATGGAGGTTGTATTTGCCAGGTTTCCTCAGAGGAAGAAGAGCACCCAATGGTATATCTCAGTCGTAGGCTCCAACCCAAAGAGGAATGCAATGCAGCTGTAGAAAAGGAATGCCTAGCCATAGTGTGGGCACTGCAGAAATGTCAGCCTTATCTGTATAGAAGGAAATTCATTGTAGTTACAGACCACAATATCTTATAATGACTACATTGAGCCAGCTAGCAAAATGGCAAGTTACTAAGGTGGAGTCTAAAGCTGCAAGCATATGATATGACAGTGCAGCACCGCAGTGGGGTTAGCAATGCCTAACACAGATGAGGTCTCAAGACAGGGAATGGGTAAGGTATTCCCAGATAGGCTCAACCCTCTCAAGCAATGTTTCTCAAGGGTCACTTGAAAAACTAGCTTGAGTTTTTTTTTTGGGGGGGGGGTGTCACAAAAGGAAATATTGTCAGCCCAGCCATCTGGAATTTTGTAAATAATTCTATGTCATTTGTAAATACTGATATGATTTGTACAGAACTGTATGTTATGTACTGAGCTAAAATGTAACCACAGCATGCCCTGCTGACTTAGAAAAGAAATGCATATAAACTATATACCTGTGCTAATGTATGTTTTAACAGTAGAAACTAGAACATAAAAGGGTTAACTTACAAAACTTCAAGAAAATAAGTTGAAATTAAATTGCTTTATGATTGCTATAAAAGTTCTCTCAGTTTCAGTGTAGCAGACACAATGGCTAAAATTTGAAATTTTTGTATTGTCTTGAAAGAAAGGTAATTACTAGTTTGAGTTGCAGAAGTGTTTTATTGTTTTATGACTTTCAGGATCTGCAAACATCTGAGAGATGTATTTTTCACACAGAGATCTTAAATTCTGTCTGTTTCTGTTTTAGCCTGGAAACTGAAGTCAGGTAACAAAAAGTGATGTCATCCAAGCTAACCCTGCAGTAATATTTGATATTAATTTAAGAACTCTCTCAGAGAGAGAATGGGCATTTTGTATTTTGTCTTTGACCTGGAAACATCCACTCATCTCCACTTACCCAGCCGTAAGTAAGATTTAGGGCATTATATCTCTTTTAGATGTAGATAGGAATATAGTAAAGGTTAGTTTAGATATTTTCTGTATTTATTTGAGACTGTCCTGCAAAGTTGTTTTAAAATATTTCCTGTAATTTTGAACACTGAAGTTACTGTGTTGATTTACTGAGTATTGTCTTACTCTTTTATTATTTATTACTAAATATATTTAAATCTATCTTTGTGGCTAATATTTGTGAGACATATTTAAGCTCTTAAAGTACTTGCATATGTATTTGGTGACACTGTACAGGCCACTCCTAAATAGCCTTGCAAGTATTGGTCAGACGACTATTTGGATAATAGTAACATTACACAGTAGGATTCTACACCCTTTGTTAAGGACATATAGTAGCTGATCAGGGTGGCTGGTGGCATCTGGAATTACCTTATAGTCTGGGCAGAAGGGAGGTGTGTGTGTGTGTGTGTGTGTGTGTGTGTGTGTGTGTGTGTGTGTGTGTGTGTGTGTGTGTGTGTGTTTGTATGTAAATCAAATATCAAGGTGTGTCTGTGTCAGCTACTTGGGCAGGGACACGAAGTACTGGTTGGGCAGATAGGGTGCTGGAGGTTTTGGCTTGGCCATACAGCTGAGATCTCAGCCCTGTAGCTGTGCCAGTGAGTAGTCTTATTGGGGATCTGGAGAAACAGGGAGAAACCAGCCCCAGACTGACTGTGATCTCTGTGTGCTGTTAAGGGAAATTGCACTTTACTGTGTGCTTTTCCTCATCCCACTGTGTACATCCCCCAGCTGTTGCTAGTGGTGAGGATTGAGGCTCCTTGATTACTGTACCAGTGCAGGGGTGTCACACTTGTAATTATTTACATGCTCTGTGAGGCATGCCCAGATATGAGAATATCTTGCCTACTTTCCTTGAAAGGTACTAGACTATCCAAAATAATTATGAAAGTGGAATTATAAGGAGGCTCCTCTTGAAGATTTCATAAGTGTATAGATAATGTCATTTGATGCTGAGGTGGGATTCAGGTCAGAATGTCCTTTATACATTCAGAAAGTTGCCTAGGTTGTATAGTGTTGCAAAATAATAGACTGATGTTTCTGACATCTGGTGTTTCAGTATGTGTTACACCCTGACATATTCAGCATCTTATGTTTCAGCCATGAATGCTGCCATGTTTTGGAACTTTGACCTTTTGCATTTGGCCTTTCTGCAGTTGGTGTTTTGGCCCTATTGATTTAGCAGTGTTCTCTTATAACTACTGTGCATTGAGTAAGAAGCATATTAGCTAATCTCTCTCCTGTTATAATCACTGTGTGCTATCTACATTAGTGTACTTTTTTATAATAGTATTTTGTGTTTACATTGTATTTAATTGCCTTAACTGATTGTCTGTAATTCCATTTGCCCAATGACCTAAGTCATACCTTACAAAATGTCAGTTTGGACTGCTCAACCTGTACAGTAGGTTTAAGAAACACTAAGTTGTTGTTTGTCTTTCGGTTTTTCCCGGTTAGGGGTCGCCAAGTGGAACTCCGGTCCGCTAATGATTGCAGTAGATTTTCACAAATGCTGAGGTGCCAGCTCGATGTTCAACCTTCAATGAAGGCACGCCCATTTACGCATGTCTTTCGAATGCCCACCTAACTGCAGGGAGGACATGCAGACTCCACACAGAACAGAAGGCACTCCCTGCACTCTAGCTGAGAATCGAACGGGAGAACCTCTTGCTGTGAGGCAACAATGCTACAGCTGCACCACCGCGGATAGGTTTAAGAAACACTAATTAAATAAAGTAAATCTAAATCAGGTCATAGCCTCAGTGAGAATGACATACAAGTGTTTCTTGAGAGTGGTATAAATGCCAGTATACATCTGTCAGATGACAATTCTGTATGTCTTTAATCCAATCGCTTTGGATATAGTTTAAATGTGGCACCCGGGCCTGGATTAGCAGCCATATTTGTATAATTTCTCTAGAATACCTTTCCCCCAAACTTCCTTGTGTATTTTGCTGGAATAGTTGATGGAATATTAAGAGATATAAATGTGCACATCTTAATGAAATCTTCATGAAAATATATGCCGAATATGCTGGAAAATGAGATACTAGTTTTTATTTATTTATTTATTTTATTTAACATTATAATTATGTATACCATTATGTATATAATACATTACAATTACATTAACAATATGATGGAAAATGAGATACTACAGTAAACTCTCAGTTAACTGGCAGCATGGGGATTGGTAGATGCTGTATAACTGTAGTTTCTGGTTGCCTGAGAGTTACTGTTAAAAATAGGCTTGACTAATACTGTACCCTATACTATTTGTTTGTGTAAAGAAACAAACCTGTGTGTCACTAAAGGTAGTCCAACAAGCAAAGCAACAACTTAGAAAAAAGGTTGGGACGTAACACCACAAACTAATAAAATCTTCCTTTAATAATCCATTAATGAGTACTAAAAACTTAAAACAATGAGGCTGTAGTAAAAACTGTGGTCAAAACTCAAACTCCTAGAGTCAAATTCTTCTGTTCAAAAGAAAACGATAAGGATAAGCGCTTTCAGCCGTAGCCTTCTTCAAATCCTGCTTATTCTTTAAACAAGCCTTAACCAATCCTTATTCAAAATCCAGACCAGCTCCTTCTCTTTCCTCCAATCCAATTAACTTTGTAGTTCATTGAATCATCAGCAGAAATTGGGCGAGCCTTCTTCCTCAACCAATCAGGACAATTTATAGGGACGTCGTCCATTTAGAGTAGGTTTTAGTGGAACCACTCCATTCACCTCCGGAGGGTGATCAGCTCTTAGGTCCGTTATCCACTTCACTTCTGCTTCCTCAGTTTTATTTTGCAAGTCCCCACCTCTCACATCTTTTTGAAATGTTGGCTGTACAATCTAACAAGACAAAATATATGACTCAAACACAACTCGTAGATCACCAGCTGAGTGAGCAAAAAATCAATGTATTAGTTGAGTGTCATGGCATATTATTCTGAGAAAATTACTTTAGCATTTTATGTGGTTATAGCACTACATTTTTGTGAACAAAGTACAGACATGGACATTAGGCATGAATATTTTACATGCATTCTCTGTCTTGCCAGACAATCTAGCAAGACAGAAAGTATGAATCATTATACTTGGAATTGGTACATTCTGTAGTACCTTGGAACCATGATATATTCTTGTAACAAAGTTACATTAATATTATTTGGTCACATGACTGCACTCCTGTGAAGAAAGGCAGATTTAGCTAGTATAGAAGTTGACGGTAGAAGTGCATCCATTACACGTAGTCTGTATCTTTTGTGTGTGCGTGTGTCTGTGTGTGTGTGCACGTGTGCGTGCGTGCATGCGTGTGCATGTGTGTGTGTGTGTGTGTGTGTGTGTGTGTGTGTGTGTGTGTGTGTGTGTGTGTGTGTGTGTTTTCTCCACCAGCTACCTACTGTACCCATATTATACCCCATGAAGAAAAGAAACCTGGAGCTACCACTGTGCCCGTCCTCATGAATACAACAATACAATACAATGAATACAAAAATATACCATATCTTAAACTCAAAGACATATCAGCATAATGATTCTAGTAACTTCTCTTCTTGTTCTCTTGCTCTAATAAAAGAAGCTATGTTATAAGAAATGTGTAGTCATGATTTTTTTTTACATGGCTTCTCACTTTCCAAACTCTGTAAAACAAAGACATTCATATGTATCCATATAATTTAGGATATATATTTTCTTTCATCAGTTATTAACTCTGGATTGCATCTTATAGGGATTTTTTTCTGTCACAGCTATCAGTCATCAAGATATCAGAAGACAAGCTAAAGAGTAAAATAGGTTTTATTTTAAAGTATGGAAAACAACAATAATTTCCCCTCACTGGGAATCATACTCTGAAGACAGATGTTATGGAAAACAAAAATCATCTACTATGTCAGTCTGCTGGCTTATTTAAACTTGCATTAGTGAAACTGGTTGGTCTATATTATAAGCATGAAAGCCCTATTAACCGAATACTAAAACACCAACACATATTGCGTGAACCGCGAATACACAGAACGCCCTAAACCACGAAATTAAAAAACTCAAACAGTCATAGTTGTTCCGCTGCCCGCTACATACTACCTACCTAAACAAACTAAATAAACCACTTACCAAACTACTAACTAATTACTAATTACTAATTAATTACTTACCAAAACCCTACTTCTAACCCTAAACTAAACCCTACTTCTAACCCTACAAAAAATCTTGCATATATCACCATGTATACATTTACCTTAACCCGCACCCTAACCCTAAGGTCCATAACTATCGCACACTTACCTTAAGAAGCTATATCCAAACAAACTAAATAATCCACACACATACACTTAACAAAACCCTACTTCTAACCCTACACTAAATCTCACATACATTACCATCTATGCACTTACTTTAACCTGCACCCTAACCCTAAGGTCCGTAACTATCACACACTTACCTTACGGAGCTATACCACAGAAGAGCCAACCATGATGATTCGACATTTCAGATTTTCCGCTTCAGGACGATCGATGTTTTCGCGGTTCGAGGAAGATGTGTCGACATTTACGTATTGGGGTAAGTACACCTTCGTACTTATAATATAGACCCAGTTGATTTGGTGTATGTCATTATGTGACACTGGATGAAAATGCGATGGAAATTTGGAGAGAATATAAAGACTGAGTTAAAGGTCTTTCCTTGCCAGTGTTTTTCATTGTTTATTTGCTACTGGACTGTTTTGTTGGGGAGCTTTCTTTTATTATTTTTACAAGTAAATCCTTACAGACAAAAAGCAGTCCTAAGATTCAAACTACTAGTTACAGTACTCCAGCTACTAAACTACTGAAGTATTCCAGCTACTGTGTGGGTATTTGTACTAAAACAGTTTTAACCACAGTACGTGAACAAAATGTGGAACTCAGTCGTAATGTATCTGTTCACCTTAAACTGTGAGAAATAAGAATATGAAAACATGCCTTCCTTATAAATGTAAAATAAAACAAAAAAAGATGAAGGATAAAAGCACACACTTGTAATTTGTTTTTGTTAGCGCTTTCATCTACTTTATTAGAATTGAGGGTCTGAAGAAGTTTACTTAAAGTAGATGATAGCACTAACAAAAACAAATTACAAGTGTGGGCTTTTATCCTTCACCATCTTTTTTTGTTTTACTTGAGTTGTTATGGTTTTAGAACGTTTTTCAGTTGTGTTTTATAAATGTAAAATAACATGGGATAAGATTCTGAGTCTAAACAGCAAATTGCAAAACAACATTATTAACCACAACTAAATCTTTCTGATGATACATATATATGAAAAAATGATACATATATACTTTGCTTTCGACATTAGTTTAAGCAAATAGAGTGACACCAAATAAAACAGAAATGTAATGGTGAACGTGTGGGGAATTTATAAAAAAATACGAATTGTATGCACTCTATAGTGCATTATCCTATGAATGGTGCCAAGCTGTAAAAGAGTTAACCTTGAAGGTGTCTGTCCAGGCCATACAGTTTTGACACCCCAAAAAAAAATGGAGACGTCTCAAGGCTAGTTCTTACAAAAATAATGCCTTATCAGGACATATCAGTTAGGACCCACCGCAATACAATTACAACTGGAGAGAGGAGAGAGGGGTGGAAGAGGGAGAGGGAGGTTTTAAACCTCCCTTATACGGTGACCATTTCACTGTCATCCACAGAGATTCTTAGGAGAAATTATAGATTTACCTTGAATAACTTTAATATTTTTAACTACAGCACTTTAGAACTAACAACAGATTTTTTAAATTTGTTATTCAAGGGTCTGAAATTTATATCTCAAAAGAGAAGGGACTTAACTAAGATTATTTTAAATCTCAAGTTATTTGTGAGGAAAATTAATTTGGATCTTATATTGTCATCAAATGTATTTAAACAAAAGATACAAATGCAAATGATAAAAGGAGAAACCAGCCATGAATGGAACCAAAAGAACTGTAGACAGCAACGTAAAACAAAATCCAGGCAATTTATTGTATCCAACAAAAGTAAGCGCTTTCGCGTAGTGAAACCTACGCTTCATCAGACAATTAAACATTAAAAACTACACCCTTTATATAATACAATGGAGCGGGAAAATTAACTAATTAGAAAAACAATCAATCAACTCCTGCCATAACACATTTCTAGAGGGCAAACACATAAATAGATTCAACATTCAAGCTATACTCCACATATCAAAAATATCAAAAATATGTAAATGCTGTATAAACAAATAAAATCATAAAGTAGCTTTTATATACATTTATCTAAAACAAATACCATTACTTATAATATAATATCTGACAATAACACTAAAATACTTAACTATGCATATTAAAATATACCATATCGCATTGCTGTAAAATTATACACCAGATTAAATATTATTTAATTCAAGTACTGGTCTTATCGACACATAATTGTTGAGACCTGGAAAGAAATGTGAACCAAGTTTAAAAATCCATTTTAACTCTGCTATGGCTAATTCATTATCAGAATCTCCACCCCGCATGCTCTGTCCTAATACTTGTAGTACTCTAAAACAAAAGCTATGTGAGGGATATTCCATTATATGCCGAGCCAGGGCATTGGTCTCCTTACATTTACGAATGCCATAAAGGTGATTATAAATTCTATCTTGCAACCTCCTTGAGGTCAACCCCACATAAAACGCCTGACAGTAATTACAGGTAGCAAGATAGATTAAGTTCCTCGTATCACACGTTGCATAGAACTTAGGGGAAAACTCAAAATTAGTCAAGGGGTTCCAATATGTCTGTGTACTCGCTATATAAGAACATCTACTACAGTGCTTACAGGGAAGTGTGCCTCGAACTGCTGACATAGAACGTGTAGGTGATGAAACAGTGTTATAATCATTACATAAAATCTGTTTTAAATTTTCACAGTTTTTAAATAAAAAACTGGGTTTGCTGCCTACTAATATTTTAGTACTTGTGTCTATCAGAAGCACATTCCAATTCCTGAGTATAACTTCTTTTATAGCACTAATGTCACTGGTGTATTTTGTGACATATTTGACAATCTTCCCTATATTGGATAATCCAACATTATCAGTGCAATTTCTGAACCTTATGGACTTGGAAGTCATGGAATGCTCCATATGGTCCAGTAAATCTGATGTACCTAGAATGTCATGTCTGATGTTCCTTACCATGGTATGGTTATACCCCTTTCCAAAAATAAAATTTCCATTAGATCAGCCTCATCCAATAGAGACTGTCGTTCCCTACATAATCTCTGTATTCTCAAAAACTGGCTTTTAATGATGCTAGGAAATACAGTCCTAGGGTGCATACTGTCAAAAGGGAGTATACTGTTTTTCCAAACTGATTTTCTGTATAAAGAGGATATGATAGAACCATTATCAGATAATTTTAATGTTACATCTAGAAAATGTATTTCATTTGCTGAAACCTCACCAGTGAACCTTAAAAAAGACAAAAACAAAAGATAGGTAAAGAAGAGTTAAGGAAGAAAAGTACCTTCAATCAACCTCTACACCCACAGCTAAAAAACATTGAGGTAATAGTGGATAATAAGATTAAGATGGAATTCTTGAAGGGTAAATATAGATCGAATTTGACTATAGGTGAAAAGAAAGTCTTGGAAGAACTTAAATGGAACAGTAAAATCAGGGTTATGAAACCTGATAAAGGTGGTGGAGCAGTAATTATGGACATGATTTTGTATGAGGGTAAAATGCATGACATTTTAGGTAATACTAGCAAGTATATTAGGTTGTCTAAAAATTAAATCAACATCTCTTATCAAAAAATAGATATGGTGTTAAGTGATATGCTGGTGGAAGGGTTGCTTAACGTGGACACCTATAATTATGTAAGAAGAGATAAGCCTAAGGTACCCTCTATTTTTGGAATACCTAAAGTTCATAAGAATAAGCTTGACCTGCCTTTAAGACCCATAGTGGCAGTCGTGGGATCCAAGACAGCACCTAATGGTAAATATTTGTTTTTTTTTTTATTTTATGTAAATGTGTGTTAGGATTTTATTTTATGTAAATGTTTCTTGTCAATATTACTGTTGTAATGGTTAGTCTTTGTATTAGTTATTGTTTTTTGACATGTCTTTAATTGCAATTGGAGCTTTTCTCCTCGGGTCTCCACTGGAAATGGGCCTTTGGCTCATTTGGACAAACCCGGTTTAATATTGTTTAAATATTTAGATAGTAAATTAAAGATGCTGTGGATGAAGGAAAAAGAGATTTTGAAAGACTCTTCAGATTTTTTAAGGAATGTTAAACATGACTTTATTTTTAGAAGCTATTATTTTTGTTACAATAGATATAATTGATTTGTTTCCTAGTATTCAACATGATAAAGGTATGGAACTGGTCGAGGGGACCTTAATAAAAGAAAAGGGCCTATGACCTAATGAACATACTATCGATTTAAATTTAATGGAGTTAGTTTTAAAAAATAATTACATTCACTTCGGGGGAGATTTCTTCTAAGAACTACAAGGGGTAGCAATGGGTGCAGCTTGTGCCCCTACATATGCAAATATTGTATTGGCTGCCTGGGAAGATAAATTTATTTTTCAATCTGTATGCACAAATTGCTGGGTGCTTTATAAGAGGTACCTTGACGATATCTGTATGCTTTGGACAGATACAATAGACAAGTTAAAATAATTTATTCTCTACCTGGGTGAAACCACTGAATTTTTAAATTTTATTTATAATTATTCCTATGCTGTGCTAAAATACTTGGACATAGCCATTTACAAAACTGAGGATGGGTTTAAATCTAAGCTATATAGGAAAGAAATCTTCTCGAATTCCAACCTACATTTTACACGTGCCCATTCATTCTCTCAGAAAAGGAGCATTGTTAAAGGACACTATGTCAGAGCTAGCCGTATGACTTCAATGGATTGTGACTGAGGACGATTGTGAGATTTTGGAGGGCCTTTTTAAAGAGAGAGGTTATCCACTTGACTTAATTCAGGATGTTAAATGTGAAGTCATTGAGGGGAGAAAAGATAGGTTTAGCCCTATGTCAAGGAAATTTTTAAATGAGAATGGTTGTATTAATCAAGATGAAATATATAATAAGGCTTTTGTTACAGAATTTAACGGTAATACATAGATTAAGAACATTACAGAGAAGGAATGGGAAACGTTCATAGGCTTGATGGATATAGTAGACAGTTCTAGATATCCAGTTAAAGTTATTATTAATAAGAGGGCACAGAACTTGAAAGACCTACTTGAAAAGCATAATGACAACAGAAAGGGGGCTCAGGTCAAAAGGAAAGGCACATTTAAAAGTGACGCCTGTTCTCAATGCCCCTATATTTGGCATAAAGAGAGAGGGTTTACCTGACTTGTAGGGATAAAACAATTGAAAGAAAGAACTTTTCTAATTGTAATTTTTTTGGTTTGGTATACCTTGCCCTTTGTAATTAATGTGAAGCGTTTTATTTGGCAAAACCGAGCATAAACTTACGAAAAGGGTTTATGAGCATTATTATGATATTCGTATTAGCAATGAAAATAACGCCCTGTTTAAACATACAAAGTTATGCCCAAGAGCAAGGTTTTTATTTTTTGTTCTGGAGGAAGTGAAAAGTGATCCAAAGGGAGGACTATGGGAAACAAGAATTGAATATCGAGAATTGCAGTGGCAAGTTACGTTGTAAGCTAACTTGTTCCCATGTTTTAATGATAATATTTCTATACCTTCATTACTTAAAATTAGAGCAGTTAAAGTATAATATGAACTTGTTTTTTAAGTAGATGTATGGCGTATGATTAGTTTTACTAAGCCCCCTGATAATTCCCCAGTTTGTTTTTGTTTTTTATTTTAACCAGTTTTAATTCTTATTATCCAGTGAACACTTTTTTATTTGCAATAATGTTATTTGGCCAGTAGATGGAGGCTTTGGATTGTATTGTATAATTGTATTTGGTAATGTTTCTTAAATGGTTACTGCATTTTATTTGGTTGATATTTTAATAGGGCAATATATTTAGTTTACTTTTGTTTGAATGCATTTTTTAATTGAAATTTTAATGTTTTCTTATGTAGGTTATCATTAGGTAGACATTACTTCTATACATTAATGTAGGCATTGAAATGGTTTAGTGGCTTATTTGCAGTTTTAATCATATTTTTGACTGGATCATTTAATTGAATTGTTCACTATTTAAGAGACTGTGACATTATTAGTTCTACTTCTGATAAAGTCTTTGATTGGGAAAGTAGAAAATGCGGTGACTCAATTGAGTAAGCATTTATGGTGCATTTTTAACTTGTTTTATTTTGTTTTGGAATAAAGTTGAGTGGAATGTAAGTTGTTGAATATGAAGCATTTGTCTCCTTCTAAGTGCCTTGGTTTTGTGTTTTTTGAGATATGAAAATTAATATATTGAATAAAGGACTGTCATTCATTCCTGCACAACAAGCCAATCTAGTAAATACTTTTATAGATTTAAGGCTGTTTGTAAGAAATCTGATGATGAAAATGATTTGTAATGATTGGGGTGAAATGTCACATGGTAATTTATTTAGGAAGCAAAGTGTGTTTACCCAACAGAATCATCTAGTAGTTAAAATTTTCATCCACCTGTGTGAGGATGAAACATATAAGTTATTAGGCGAACAGGGTAGAAAAGGAGGGTATAATCATCTATTGTTTGATGAGAGTTGGATATTACAAGAATTAAAATTAGACACCAATATAGTGATTTGCCCTGCAGATAAGGGCAGTTCAGTGGTAGTGATGGATAGGAGCAACTACTTTGATTTGATGGAAACTATGTTAAAAGACAGGAACATGTATAAGGTGAGTAATAGGAATGATGTAACAAGGATGTGTGAATACATCAAAGAATCTTTGAGAGATTGTGTAAAAAGTGGCATTTTCTCAGAAGAATTATTTAATTATTTTCATGTTGTAAACCCTTTGGTTCCAATGCTACATGGGACGCCCAAGATTCATAACCATCCTAGATTTCCACCTTTTATAGTAGAGGAACAAGGTTGATTGACGGAGCCCCTATCCATTTACATAGAGAAGCAGTTATGACCTATTGTGAATGATTATATAGCAGTGATGAGGGATACAAAACAGTTTTTGCAGGACTTTTATAAGGACATGATAAACAGCACTGTAACTGGTATATGTTTGCTACTAACATTAGATGTTACGTCTCTGTTCACTGTGATCCCCAATGATCAGGGGATACAGATGTTTAAGCAATTTTTGGCTACTTTTAGCAAATATGATGCCAAAAAGATTGATTTGATTTGCTTCCTATTGGAGCTAGTACTTGAGTTTAATGTTTTTATGTTTAACCACTGTTATTATTTACAGACCTCTGGCATAGCGATGGGCACATCATGTGCCAATTCATATGACAGTATGGTCATGGCACAGTGGGAAAGAACTTATGTTTTTAGTTCTTACCTTTCATTAAATTTTACTGTCCTTTTGTTGACGATGTGTTTTTATTATGAGGAGAGGCTATGCTGGAATTAATGAGGTTTACTGACCACATACATAGGAGTACGTTTTTCTTGAGATTTACTATGAGGTATTCACATACAGAGCTTGAGTTTCTAGATGTTTTAATTAGTAGGAAAAAAGATGGAAAATATTCAGCAAGTTTATATAGGAAGGAATGTCATCGCATGACATTACTTCATTGTTCTAGTATGCATCCCTGTCAAGTTTTTAGGAATATTGTTAAGGGCCAACCTATGAGACTCTCTCACCTGCATGTGGATGATGATGAGTTTCAGAAAGGTTTAGATGGGTTGAAGAATGATCTCTGTGTTTGGGGATATAGATTAGAAGAGGTGCAGAAAGGAGTGGAAAATGCAGTTAACCTGAGGAAAACAGCAACCAAGCCTTGCTTCTCTAGTCCGTTTAAATGAATGGAATGTCATGAAGAGAAGTGGGGGAGATGCTTAGCAGTCCCCCTTACATTTAGTAGTGATAGTAAAGCTAAAAGGAAGATTACAGAATGACACTGGAGTGTTTTACAGGTAGATGAGAATATCAAGAGGGTAATAGGACCAGTACCGAGGTTCTAGTTTAAAAATAAAAAGTCACTGAAATGAAAGTTCTGTTATCCTGGGAATGTACAAGAACAGCGAATAAATCAGAGCAAGCCCAGCACAGTTAGATGTCATACTTGTTCATTTTGCCAGTTTATAGATGAGAGTGCTATGTTTGTACATCCAGATAATGGCAGAATATACAGATTCCAAGTGAGAGCCATGTGTAATACTAAGAATTTAGTTTATCTAGCATACTGTACAGTGTGCCATTCTTTCTATGTAGGCAAAACGAACAGAAGGTTAAGGGAAAGGATAAGAGATCATCTAAATTGTGCCCATACAGGATTAGCATATAGTGCCATTGCTAAGCATATAATTGAGAATGGACAAACAGATAATTTTAAGTTCTTAGCTGTAGAAAATATTATGGAGAGTGAGCAGTTAGGGGACATATGTAACAAAATGGAATGGGTAGAATTAAGGTGTATTCTTTTTACCTGAGAGCAATTGTGGACATGGCTTCAATGACCATGTGACATAAAAGCCTGTATTGAAGGCTCAGAGATTGAGAGGGTAATTGGATATATTAACCTGTTTTTTTTATTATTATTTTAATGTTTTGAATTCTTACTAGTGTGTATATTTACTTTGAACTTGATAGAGATTTTTTTATATATATGTCTGAGAAATTTATTTGATTTTCTTTAGAATTAAGCTGGTTTCTATGACAATGTGAAATGCTCTTGTTTGTGATAGGTGAGGAGATTTAGGATTTTAGTATTTAAAGGAAGTTTAATTTGAATGTCATTATGGTCTGATGAAGTGAATGATTTCACGAACGCGCTCACAGTTTTGTATATTTAACCATTATTGTTTTTGTATTAAAGCGTTATATTTTATTGGTGGTCGATAAATTCTTGCTCCTCCAATACCATGTATTTGTGGTACAGTGCATATTTCTGGGCAGCCTTGAATTTGTAGTCACTTTCCACGATTTATCACCAGAAGTACAGTGTATAGGTTTCACTGTTGGATAAGTGATCTGCTAAACATCAAAAGTGGTCATAGATGCACGTGTGTGTGTGTGTGTGTGTGTGTGTGTGTGTGTGTGTGTGTGTGTGTGTGTGTGTGTGTATGCATGCACACTTGTCCATTCTCTTAAGGACTGGCATGTTGCCCAGGATTTATTCTATACCTTATACCTGCTTAGTGAATGGATAGACCCTGCCTGACTCCACTCCTGAGCAGGCTAAAACATTTATCAGAAAATGAAGGAGTTAATTAAAGAATGTATTCTAATGTCTGCCTTTAATAAACACCACGCCCCTCCCACTACCACACAACACACACACACAGGTTCTATATGTGGAACTAAAGAGCAGCAGCAAAAATACTATTGCCTCTAAAATGTTATGCTATCCAAATGCTGTATTTTTCATATTAGTTTTATAAACATAGTGTAATGTGAGAATCACTGAATTGTGTAGTACAGTAGTATTTGGACAATGGATATTGCTAGAAGTAAGAATCTCCTTCTCCTCTGAGGTAGAGCAGCATAGATGTGGATAATATGAAAAAAGGATTACAGGGGACACACTTCCCCTGCAATACATATGAGGGGATCTTCACCCCTTCACAAAGCACTTCTTTTAAATGTTTTAGACAGTCTTTTTTTTCCCAAAATGACCTTCAGAATATTTACTTTACAATTCATCATCTTAGACCCAGTGACAATGAATGAAATAAAAATTTAGAAGAATAGGTAAAATGGTTTGCAGTATAAAAAATGTCAGTGTGTGCGTGTGTGTGACTGTGTTTGTGTGTGTGTGTGTGTGTGTGTGTGTGTGTGTGTGTGTGTGTGTGTGTGTGTGTGTGTGTGTGTGTGTAGACAAAAGGAGACATATTCTATGTTGCCTGCTCTGTTAAGTTGCAGTTATCTTTATGTAGCTCCCCCGCCTCTTTCTTTCTATTCTACCCATCACATGCTATAAATACTCCTGAAGTCTTATCCTCCACTAACCAGTCCAGCAGTTCATTCCACTTCTCCACCACTCTGTCAACAAAATAGAACATTATGACTGGGTTACCAAGCATAACTGGTTTATCTGTTTAAGACATGGATGACAAGAAATTCACCTCGAGAGCAAAGCTTGAAAGGCAATTCTTGGCATCCATGTTGAGAATACATAATAACGGGTTGTGATCAGTCAGACCTGAGTTTAATTCTTTGTTGTACATGGTGCTTTTATCTACTCCGAGTATACTACTAGTTACAGAAACAAAGCGCAAAGTGTTTTGTCAGCTTTCAAAGCCATAAAGCATTTAGCAAGCAATGTCAGAAAGACAGTGTAACACGTCTTCTTATATTAAAGAAAATTAGGGACACATTACTGGCACAGACATCAGGTATAAACAAATCTGTTTTTAATTCTGCCATTATTGACTGCTGGCTAGTACTGACAGGTTTAACTGCCAAGTGCAATACTCAATCTTAACAACTGAAACGGGTGTTTAACAATTGTTAGGATCGGGTATCATGCATAGAAGTGCTTAATTGCTTTGTCTTTTTTGCAATATCAGAGTGTAATGACCGCGCTCCATGCACTACAAACTACTTCGGTATCTCAAGGCTAAACTGAGTCCTCTTTCATTGCAAGTCACAAACCCTTCTGCCCACCTTCTCCTGCATTCCTAATTTAATCTACTCACATTTTCGTCTGGAAACCTTACAGATCCAAATCACGTGCTCCATCTCCCCACAGTTTCTAGTCAGTACACTTGCTGATCTCATGCCCTCCCTCTTCATCACCTTAGCATTTTCCTTGGCTTTCTTGTGATTCTTTCAGTCATGTTGATGTTACATTATATTGCATTTGCCTGATGGCAGAAGGGTGCAATTAGCCTAGCTACTATTCCCTGTCAGTGCATTTAGCCGTCAGTATCCCCCCAACCCCCACCCCCAGAAGAGTCTTCAGAATTCTGAAGTTTCACCTTTCTCAGTCTAGGTTATGGAGAGATGTCTGAAAAGGTTTTGATATCTCAGCTTTTGACAACAGCAGGTATTCTGTTGGGTGAACAAAACAACAGCATTTCTGCCCTCTTGTGGTCTTTTGTAGTAACAGTCTGCTATTCCTATATTTTTTAAATCGGATTACAATAAAGTATAATGAATGCTTGTGTACAAACTTGTAAACTAAACTACAGTTAACAATTTATTTATGTATTGTACAATAGTGGATGCTGAGACAGAATTTTTTCAGTCACTTAATGGTTCATCAGGCAAAAAATAATAAATGTGGTCATTCATTCATTAATTTTCCAGCAATGTGCTTATTCTATTTCATGGTCACTGGGGAGCCACAGCCAATCCCATCACCCTCTGGGTGAAAATCAGCAAAATGAGTCCTGGATAGGATACCAAGAATTAATTCATAAGGCAAAACTGAAGAGTATATGTTTCAGAACAAGCGCATGTAAGTAAAAATACTGGCAACCTAAAAGACGCCAGCAGTTTTGCTTAAGCCTGGTGTGCAGTTTTTGCCTCTTGGGCACAGTCCATAATAACAGGCACACTAAATGGTAGTATGTCAAACCAATTGAATTCAATATTCTTATACTTTACTGCAAAGTTACCTTTTGTACTGGAGGTTTAAACATTTCATCTGACATATCAAATTCCTAGTGGCCTGTTCATTGCTTGTGCAACACTTTAGGATTCATGTGCATAAATATTGCTCAACAAATAATAGTTTTGTATTATTAAATTAATATTAATTACTATCATTGTTGTCTTTTAATGCACAGTCAGTCATATATCTGTGCTCGAAGGTATTTTCCTAAGTATAAAACTGCTTGTAAAAGAAATGAAAGACACAAACAGTAAACATCCAAAGGCTAGGAACACCCCAAAATAAAGCCAGGAATGTTTCAATAAACCAGCTTTTAATGTGGGTTATCTTTCAGAGACACTTATCTTGTATCAGGAATATTCGCAGAACAAGGCAGCTATACCATAGTGAATACAGCATCTGGTGGTATAGTTATATTCTAAAACACTCATTGTCTTATCTTCTAAACTGCATGAATTGAATTTAGTAATTCATAAAATGTAGCACAGTAAGCAGAAGCTACTTAATATACTGTGTACATACATATCAAATCAAATCATATAGTATGTATTTTTCTTGGGGAATTGCTATTTTTTTTTTTGCTTTTCTCCTCTCTTGACTTGCCTGGTGATGTTCCTGCACTGAGATTTTGTTTCAGTTCCAGAGTACGTCTATTGAAACTTGCCTAAGGTCCTATGCTCTCAAATGGAGCCATATTTTCAGCATTTAGTGACTGCAAGAGGAGTCCCACTACTACCGACAAACTTGTGTCTCCACTACAATCCTTTACACAAGCAAAATCTGTAAAGGTTGTCCTACACTCTCAAATGGAGCTCTATTTTCAGCATTCAGTAACTGCAAGAGGAGTCCCACCACTACCGACACACTCATGTCTCCACTACAATGCTTTACACATGCAAAATCTGTAAAGCCTGTCCTACGCTCGCAAATGGAGCTCTATTTTCAGCATTCAGTGGTGACTGCGAGAGGAGTCCCACCACTTCCGACACACTCGTGTCTCCACTACAATCTTTCACACAAGCAAAATCAGTAAAGCCTGTATGTCCACATAATTGTTTTTACCTGCAAGAAACATTATAACTAGTGGCAGTCATAGCACATGACCGAGGCCCCATTCTCCCACTCTCTAACTTCTTCCTCCCATACTGCCTATTTCTGTATAGTCACATTTCCTGTACCCACACTGTAGTTCCCCGTACTTACTTCAATATTTGAGCTTACTTGCTGCTATTTTCAGCTGCTAACACCCCCTTACCACTGCATAGTGGTTCAGCGTACCTCCAAACTGCATGTGAAATCTTACATTTAATGATTATTTATTTTTCTGTCTTCACGTGTTTTTGGGTTGATTTCATTGTTACTGATTTTATTGAATGCACTGTACTCTTGTATAGTCGCCACGTTAATTTGCATAGTTTGGCATCTCCCATGATGCTCTGCATTTTTTAAAACCACTCTTGGCATCCCGTGCCATCTTTATTTGTTTTTTCTCCCCTCCCTACTTGCCTGGTGACGTGCCTGCACTGAGTTTTTGTTTCCGTTCCACAGTACGTCTATTGAAACTTGCCTATGATAGTGTGATAGTGACTTACTGTATTAACACTCTCATGCAGTCCCACTCCAGCTTATCTTGAGTCAGGAATGAATGTTAACTTAGCTCAATATTAGCTGATGATGCTAGGAGGGGACAGGTATTTACTGTTACAGCTTAAGCGTATTTATTTACCTCTCACTGTTTAACTATCCAGTGTTAATTTATTGCTGTAGCCACTGTAGATCAGAGTGTGTGATGTACCTTTAAGAAGCATTCCAGTCAGTGGGCAAGTGCATATAATTACTGAGCACGTGCAAGCAACAGTACCATTTTGAGTGAGCAGCCAGAGTGAAAGCATGTATGTGTGCAGCAGTCAGTCAGTTAGTTAGTTTGTTTATGTTCCAGTCATCCACCCTGATGTGTTTGTGTGTAAGAAAGTACTTAAATGAACACCCAAGCCTCATTATCTTATTTAGATACACAAAACTAGTAGCATGGCGTTAGAATGGGATCCGAAGTCAAAACCATGACTTGCACAGTCAGTAATGGAGGAATATACATGAGTGGATCATCTGAAGCTCAAACAACTCACAAACAGGTCAGAAACAAATTCCAGGTACTAAAACTTGCTTAAATTATTTTTTTACACAACAAAGATAAAATGAAGCATTCAAAACATTCAAAACAAATTTCTAATTTAAAAAAAAATGTTTGAAACTGCGACATATTGATAAAAATATTCAAAATAATCACAAAAACATTTGAAACAATATCTGAATCACATAAAATATATAAAAAAGGGAAAAACAACCATATTTTTTCACAATGTACTACTTTTTCACATTAACAAAGCTATTCAAAATATCCAAAGTATACAAAGCGTTCGCAAGTGTATGCAGTATTACAGTACAGTTATTTTGCAAAATACAGTAATTTCAAATAGATTTTTATGCATTTGAATATTATTACCAGTATTTCGTGTGTGTGAATGCTCAAACATAATTACAAGGGCCAAGTTTGCACTGTGTTTCAAAGTAATTTGATGGCATGGCAGAAGGCTTTCGCAGATCAAGCCCACTTGTGTTTGATGACAATATTTCAGAAAACTGGAGAGTGTTTGAGCAACAATATGATATTTTCACACAGGCTTATTTTTCTGACAAAGACGCACATACAAAGACATTTATTCTGCTTAATTTAGCTGGTTCAGAGGCCATTGAAATAGAGCATTCATTTTGTGTATACACAAGCTGCGTTTGCAGGGGAGGGGGAACACCAGCATATTGTGGTACCAGCTGAAAAGCGGGAAGACCCTGAGTGCTTAAAACATAAATTTAGAGAAATGTGTAAGCCCCAAATGAATATTACAATGGAAAGATACTTATTTTACACAAGAGATCAAAAGCTGGTGAAAGTTTTGCAGCAATTATAACCGACTTGAGAAATATGGCTAAAATGTGCAGGTATAGTGGTCTGAGGGATGAGTTGATAAAAGACAGGCTTGTGTGTTGTATTAATAATGATGCAGTGAGAAAAATTTTGCTTCAAGACAGTGATTTAACTTTGAATAAGGCCACTGAGATTTGTCAGATATATGAGCTCAAAGAAAAGCAGACCAATATGCTTACAAATGAGAAGCTGCATGCTGCTTCTTCCAGTGCTAATGTTGATAGTATACAGCACAAGGTTAAAAGATACAGGCCTAAGGGCATGGCAGCTTCAGTAAAACCCAGAGCAGCTACATACAGTAAGACCCAAGGCATGCTCAGTAAAGCAGTAGGGTGACTCAGCAAAACCTGTAGCATGTCTCATAGTCAACTGTAATGGTGGTGGAAACCACAAGCCCAAACAAGAAGAGTGCTTAGCTTTTCGTCAACAGTGCCACACATGTAAAAAGTGCAATCATTTCAAAACGGTTTGTAAATCTAAAGGGGCACTTTTTTTAATTAAAAGAGAGCATTCAAAGAGGCAAGTTGATCAATTAGAAAGCTGTGACCCTACTTTTTATGTTGATGGTGTGTCTGTGCTTGGTGAAACAGTTAATGCAGTAGATTTGTGGGCAAAGAGTGAAGTATTTTGTACTGTTCGGATTAATGGGACACCTGCAGAGCTCAAAGTAGATATTGATTCAAAGTACAATGTTATGTCAGTAGATGTGTTTGCTAGAGGAAAAGCTGGAGAACAACTTAATCTGGCAAAGTGTGCGAAGCTTGTTGCTTATGGTGGTGAAGAAATTCAAACCGAAGGCTTAGTAGTGTTTTCATGTTATTCTGCTGGGAACAGCTATGACTAGCAGTTTTATGTAGTCAAGAAACACATGCAGTTATGCAGTTATTATTAAGCCTCAAGGACAGTTTGGAAATGAGACTGCTTTCATTTAATAAAGAAGTCCACCATGTAAGCTTGGACGGCATAGTGGTACAGCAGTAGCATTGCCATCTCACAGCAAGAGGTTCTCTGGTTTGATTCTCAGCTAGAGTGCCTTCTGTGCAGAGTCTGCATGTCCTCCATGCATTTGAGTCAGTTTCCTCCGGGTGCTCCGGTTTCCTCCCATGGCATAAAGACATGCATCTGGAGTGTCTCTCCCCGGGCCTCCACTGAAAATTGGCTTTGTTCCAAGTCAGACTTTCCTGGTAAACAAATGTTAAATAAATAACAGTTCAAATTTCACCCAAACCATTTTTCCTGACTTTGCTGATATTTCTGAAGACAAACCAGGCAAACTCCCAGTAGTGTACTCCATGAAATTAGACCACAAGGTAAGCCCAGTCATCAGACCAGTACAGAAAGTTCCAGTAGTCAAAGCTGAGCTAGACAGAATGGTGCGTTTAGGACTAATGTGTCCAGTAGAAGAACCAACTGAATGGGTATCTTCCATGTTAATAGTTCATAAGAAAAGCGCAGATGAAATAAGAATATGTATTGATCATAGAGATTTGACCAAAGCACTAAAATGGCCTCATTATCTGATGCGTACAGTCAAAGAAGTCACTTCCCTTATGCCAAATGCCACTGTTTTTTCTGTCTTAGATGCAAAAGGTTAATTTTGGAAAATTTTGCTTGATTGAAAAACTTCATTGCTAACCACATTCAGTACCCCATTTGGAAGGTACAGATTTTTAAGAATGCCATTTGGAATAAATTCTGCCAGTAAAGTCTTTCAACATGCAATGGAACAATTTTTTTCTGGCTATCCATGTGCTATTATAGTTGATGGCATTCTTGTAGGAGGCAATGGTGAACTCGAACATGAAAGAAACCTCAGGAAAGTTCTGGAACAACTGCCAAAAAAGTAATGGAAACCAGGTGAATGTCCTCTATAAGCACAACAAAGTCAAAGTCAAATAGAACTAAAAAGGACCAACCATAGCTAGATGTATAGCAACTTTAATAATGTTCTGAAACAAACTTGTGAAGTGAATCTTAAGCTGAACCCTCAGAAATGTAAATTCAGGCTACAAGAAGTTACTTATGTGGGTCGTTTGTTTACCAGTTCAGGCTTACGACCAGATCCTTCCAAACAAACAGCAATTCTTGAGATGCCAGCCCCAGACAATGTCCAAGCTCTACAGTATTTTCTTGGTATGGTCAACTATTTGGGCAAGTTCATTCCAAATCTGAGTCAACTTTCAGCACTGCTAAGAGAGCTGACTAGCAAAGATGTAACCTGGTCCTTACTGGAACAACACCAAAGAGCATTTGATGTCCTGAAACAAAAAATTGCCACCCCACCTACTTTAAGATGCTATGATGTTCACAGACCAGTAACTCTTTCCTGTGATGCTTCTAAGTTTGGTGTTGGTGCAGTCATTCTTCAAGGGGGTAGACCAGTACCTCTGCATCCAGAACTCTAAATCATACTGAGATGCAGTATGCTCAAATTGAAAAAAAGCTTTTGGTAATTGTATTTGCATGTTTGAAGTTCCGTGAGTATATATTTATGGTTAACCTATCCAGATAGAAACTGACCACCAACTTTTAGTCACTATTTTGAAAAAGCCAATTCACACAGCTCCTGTGAGATTGCAATGCATGATGTTAAAATTGCAAAAGTACAGCTTCAGTCTTGTTTACACAAAAGGTAAACTTCTTTATCTTGCTGATACTTTATCCCAATCACCCAGGAAAACCACTGAACAGCATGACAATGAGAAAACCTTATATTAAAGTCATGGAAGTGAAATATTTTTCTTCCACACGTCTTGATGAGCTTACAACTCATAAAGCTTCAGATCCAATTCTCCAGAAGCTCAACCACTTTATCAGTCAAGGATGGCCTTCAAAGCAATCTTGTTTACCAGTAGATGTGCAATAGTATTTTCCCGATAGAGACAAGATTTTGATGGAAGATGGTATCATCAAGAAAGGTCCAAAAGTGATTATTCCAAAATCCTTGCAACAGGAGTATATTAAAATCTTGCATCTTGGCCACCCATGAATGATTCTACTAAAAGAAGGGTGAGAGGACTAGTATTTTGGCCTTCTTTGTCAAAATATATTGAGAAGGTACTTTCATCTTGTTCTGTTTGCAATAGTACTAAACAGCATCAACAAAAAGAACCATTTCAGTTAAGCCAGATTCCTGAACTACCTTGGTTGACAGTAGCTATAGATATTTTCAAATAGAATGGTCAGCATTAGCTGGTGTTAGTGGACTCTTAATCAAATTGGTTCGAGATTGACCTACTTCCTAACCGAATATCCAGTACTGTCATTACAAAGGTGAAGAGACATTTTTCTGTCCATTGTAGTCTGCACAAAGTCATTTCTGACAATGGTGCACAGTTTACAAGTCAGCAGTTCAGAATATTTGCAGAATCGTCTGACTTTGTTCATGTTACTACTAGTCCTGAATACCCACAATCAAATGGCTTGGCTGAATATGCAGTTCAAAGTGCCAAACAGCAGTTAGAGAAATCTAAACGAGACAATACTGATGTTTTTTTCTAAACTTGATTAATCTCAGAAACATTCCTTGCTATAATTTACTTGGTTCACCTGCCTAGATATTCGTATTGAGATAAACCAGAACCACACTACCAATCAGTAAGAATTTGTTGGTTCCATTTGCCAAAAACAACAAAGAAGTAAAAGCAGAACTTCTAAAGAAGCATTTGTCCCAAAAGTCCTACTACAACAATACCAGCAAATCTCTAAATACGTTGAAAGAAGGAGAGATAGTAAGGATGCAGACAGCAAAAGCATTTCATTGGATTGGACTTGTGAAACATTTGTGGGAAGAACCAAGATCGTACTTTGTGAAATCGCAAGGGATGGAATTTAGATGGAATCAGAAACATTTATTACCTGTGTCTGAGCCAGAGTTACAGCATCTCGCCTGTTTGTTTGTGTCTTTCGGCTTTTCCCGGTTAGGGGTCGCCACAGCAGAACTCCAGTCCGCTAGTGATTGGCAGTAGAGTTTTACGTGCTGGCTTGCCGGGCCTAACGCACAACCTTCAACGAAGGAACGCCTGTTCAAGCATGTCGCCACACAGAAGACACTGTAACTGAGAATCAAACGGGCAACGTCTAACTGTGAGGCGACAATGCTACCGCAGCACCACCACCGCAGTCTATTACAGCATCTTACCTGTAATGGAGACTAATTCTCAGAGTGATTTGTCCAATGTTCTTGTTCCAGAGAGCATTTCATCATCTGTTCCTGTTCCTAAAAAATCCTGAAGAAGAACATTCCCCAGTGACTATCCCTGTTGCTAAACCCAGTTCTAATTATTACATCACAAGGTCAGGTCATATCTCAAGACCTAACCCTAGATACACAACAACCTGGACATGATTGTTTTGTTTATATATTGTCTGTATAATTGCATGCCTATTTCAATTGTAATTTTTCAATGCAAGGCAAATTAGTCAAAGAGGAAGGCTGTAAATCAGACTGTGTGATGTACCTTTAAGAAGCAATCCAGTCAGTGGGCACATGGATATAGATACTGAGCACGTGTAAGCAACAGTGCCATTTTGAGTGAACAGCCAGAGTGAAAGCATGTATGTCTGTAGCAGTCAGTCAGCCAGCTAGTTAGTTTGCTTAAGTTTAATGTTCCAGTCATCCATCCTGATGCGTTTGTGTGCAATAAATGACTTAAACGAACATCCAAGACTCATCATCATCTTATTAAGATACACAAGATGAGCAACAGCCACCTAGAGTTATTGCTTGTTTCTCTTAATGTGATCCTGTAGCTGCCTTTATTATTAAGTTTGTTTCTGCCTTGCAGATTGTTCTCAGGGAATTCAAGTTGTAATAATACCTATCTGCACGAAGGGCAACAGTGTCATGTAGCTCTATGAGTTAATCCTGCTCTCCCAGTAACTAGCAAGCCGCAGAAAATATTGTTTTATGGACTTTATTTAAACAACTGTTATCTTGCTGGTAACTTTCGTTCCTTGGTTACTGCTTATAGGTGATTAACTGTGTGTAGTCTAAATGTATTTCTATTGATTATACTGATGCCTTGTCTATTAATAGAAGCAGCATTTGTATTTATACGATCCTATTCTGACCTTCTTTCTCTCTTGCTTACTCACCTTATTCTACCTCGGGTTCTCTTACTGGTGCTCAACCCTTCTCCTCTCCTCTCAACTCCTCTCCCTTCCATACCCTCTCCTATTCCCCTTGGACACAGGTCTTTATTTTTAAGTCTCTGTTGATGTATTTCATTTACTCTTACCCCTCTAAGCTAACCTGGTAATGGTTTCCTCCTAATCTGCTTTTTTATCAACCCTGCCACTATCTGCTTTCACTTTCAAACAAACTTTATTGTTTCTCTCCTCCTTTTCTATCTGTATTCTTTTAGAAACTACCTTACCTACTGTGATATATTCTTCTCCCTGTTTATACTGAACTCACCCTATTTGTATGTTTTCCCTATCTCTCCTCAGGTTTTATGCTCTAAAACAGAGCTCTATTTTTAGCATTCAGTGACTGCAAGAGGAGTCCCACCACTACCGACATGCTCTTGTCTCCACTACAATCCTTTACACAAGCAAAATCTGTAAAGCCTGTATGTCTACACTTAATTGTTTTTACCTGTAAGAAACATTATAAGTAGTGGCAATCACAGCACATCATCAATGCCCCCTTCCCCTACTCTCTAACTTCTTCCTCCCATACTGCCTTTTTTGTATAGCCACATTTCCTGTACCCACACTATAGTTCACCATACTTACTTCAATACCTGAGCTTATTTGCTGCTATTTTCAGCTGCTAATACCCTCTTACCATGGCATTGTGGCTCAACTTACCTCCAAACTGCATGTGAAATCTTACATTTAATGATTGCTTATTTTTCTGTCTTCAGCACAAACTCATTGTTGGGTCAACCTGCTCCACTCCATTTGCCCTTGCTCCACTCAGGCTCACTCTGATCTTCTATCCTACCACTTTTCCCTCCCAACCTGACATCAACTACATTTGCAGCTAACCATTCCTACCAAACCCAGTCTAACTTCTCACTTCCTGTACTCCTTAAACCAATCACACTTTACCCCTCCCCTCTTCTCCCCTCCCACCACTTCACACACTACTCCTGTACTCCTCTCACCCACACTCACCCCTCCACTCCTCCATAGTCGCACTTACTTCCTCTAAACTCACCCCAGACACACTTTTCTACCCTCTCTTTTGCACTGCTCCCTCTACAATGCTCACTCCTCTCTTTTTTTTCACTTCTTATTTCACTCTTATCTAACATCACCTCATACCACACTTAACTCAATCTCCAACCTAACACTCCTACCTCCTCCTACTTCATTTCAGACACTGGCAATCACTACTCTACTCCAGTATCCCCCTCACTATTCTACACTCCTGACTTCTCCCTCTCCAAAATAAAACTGCTTCCTAAGCTCAATGCTTATAACACTGAAACAAAAGTATTTCTCACACTGCCCCTTCATATCTATTTTTCTCTTCCCTACCAACACTCTACAACTCTTAGGAGATATTCACCCTAAACCCGGCCCTGACTATAATCCACCAACTCTCACTACTACTCCACAAACACTCCTGCAGCCATCTAGTCTTACTCTGAAGTATCGTTCCTTCTATTCCATCAACATCCATAGCTTTCTTAACAAGATAACAAAATCCATACCTGGACAGCCCACTACTCCCCCAACATAGTTACTCTCTCTGAAATAAGGCTCATACCACATAACATTGATAATGAATTTCTCCCTTCCAGATACAACATTCTATGCCTTGATCATACACATAAAAAATGTGGAGGAGTAGCCATTATGTACTATGACTACCTCTCAGTATCTCCTCTAAGAAACCCTCTCCCCTCTTTTCACCCTGCCAAACTTACTACTGCCAACTCCAAACTTATTGTCCATAAAACCCTAACTGTAGTCCCTATTTACATACCTCCTGGTGATAACAATATGGAAAACCTATAGGAAAGCAAGCATGAATAAACTGGAAAGAGTACAGTGGAAATATACTAAGGCCATCCATGGATGTGAAAATCTAAGTTATTATGAAAGACTAAAATATCTGAACTTGTATAGTGTCACTTACAGATATTTAAGAGGAGATCTTATTCAGGTATATAGGGCATTTAGGGACAACGACCTCTGGGAATGTTTGGGGTTATCAAAAAATACTAGAGAATCGTCAGATAACCTATGTAGAAAATTCTATAGGAATGAGAAGTGTACTAATTGGTTCTCTGACAGAGTAACTGATGCTTGGAACAGACTACCTAATTACATTAAAGCAAGTACTAGTTTAGATAGTTTTAAGAACAGCCTGGGCATTTATTATGGGAACAAGTGTTTTGGCATATTGGCAAGCTAGAAGGGCTTTAATGCCTATGCTTGAAACATTTGTATGTATGTATGTATGTATGTATGGAATCACTACTTAATACCGAAACTACACAATCCCGAAGCCCACAATACCGAGACTAAAATCCCTAACCCACACATTACCGACATTTCAAAAGCGCGAAATTCAAAATCGCGAAAGTACTACATGCATACAGCACACACACAAACATATACACAGCCTCCCCTCATAACCAAACAAACCACCCTACACTAAAGATAAGCAGGGGGGGCTTAGCCCCCTGCACCCCCCATGTGGGGGGCTATGCCCCCCACACCCCCCAACTTTAATATTCCATCTCCGAGATTGCACAGACATACACACAAGGCAAACTCACACCCACACATTATAGCCCCTCACACACACACACACTAAAGCCCCTCACAAACACACTTACACACACACACACACATACTTACCTGAACCGCAACACCAGAAGCGCTAACTCAAAATCCCTTACCATCGGGATTTTGAATTTCGCGCTTCTGGTCTTTTGGTAATGTGCAATTTCGGCTACATGGTCTCGAGCTTTTGAAATTTGAGATTTCAAAAGTTCGAGATTTAGTAGTGTTCCCGTATGTATGTATATATAATTTACCCTTATTAGAATAGATTCTCTGCTGACTATCTGATAACATACCAAATGAATCCATTATACTAAGAGATGTCAACATCAATTGGCAATCCCTCACCTCTGACTCCCCTACCTCCAGTATAAACCTATATGGATACACCCAGGTTATATCCTCCCCCACTTTTCATAGAAACCCCACCAATACCAGTTCTGTTCTATCCCTGACTGGATTGTCGTATCCCATCCTAACTTCTACCACCACCCTGAATCCCTGTCTGAATCCATCAGCATCCACTCCATTGTACGAGTGCTAAGATTCTCCCTCTTCCTCTCCAGGCCACCCAAATTCTAGGAATGCCGTAGACTAATTAACTTCATCCCTATGATATTTAACAATATTCTGTCCTCAATTGACTGGTCTTTCCAATCATTCCTACCTCTAGATGAGGCTGTTCTACAATTTAACTCCATCTTTCTCAACACTCTAAACTCTCTTGCTCCTCTCACAGCTATAAGAGTTAAATCTCGATGCTCCCTTTGGCTCAACAACTCTACTCGATCACTTATCCACAACAGAGATTCTGCCTGGAAACCGTATGTAAAACTAATTCTCTCTCACACTACCAAAAATATAGGAGACTTTGCAATCTGGCCAAAAAATACATAAACACTGATAAAAAGAACATTTATCTCACCCCCCCCCCCATCCACAGAATCCAGAAACCACAGGAAATTTTGGAATACTATGAATCAAATTCTCCACCCAGATAATCCCTCTATTCCCAGCCCTTGCCCCAATAACCCACCTCAAGAAATGTATCTATTTTCAATTCCTACTTCATAGATACTATCAGCAAACTCATGCAAACCTCCAACCCTAACAATCTCTCACCTTCGACCACACTCCCACTGCAAAAAAATCACTCCTCACTAAATCCTGTTCCTACTAGCTACATTAAAAATCTCCTTCTTAGGGTTAAACCATGTTCCCCATCTGCAGATAACCTGCCATCTTTCTTCCTCAAGGTTGCTTCTAACTCCATTGCTTTTCTTGTTTCTGTCCTCATAAATCACTCCATTAGTGAATCCACAGTTCCTACTCTCTGGAAAAAAGTCTACACCATTCCTACCCACAAAGGTGGAATCTCCTGTGACGATTGGAGAGAGATGGGTGAAGGCTGCCAGCCTAGTCAAATAGAATTTGATATATAATTCTGGCATTTGTAAATAAATGTAAAATGCAGGCATGTTTTCTTGAGTGTAAAAGAATATTGTGAAATGTGGAACTGCAAAATATGTGACAACATTGCACTCTATTGGCTCCAGTGTGGCTGGATACAGGACTCCAAAGGCCTATCAGGCAGGCCCCTTATAGGGTGCCTTAGGGAGTCAAACAGACTCTGAGGGAGGAGGTACAGGAGATGTTGGAACTAGGGGTGATTCAAGAGTCCAACAGTCCCTGGGCCTCACCAGTGGTGTTGGTGCCAACGAAGGATAGCAGCACCAACTTCTTTGTAGATTACAGGAAATTAAATAGTCACACAGAATCGGATGCTTACCTCATGCCTAGGACAGATAAAGTCCTAGAGCAGCTGGGTGGGGCTAAGTATCTTACAACCATTGATCTTACCAAGGGTTACTGGCAGGTGCCCTTAACTCCCAGTACTAGAGAGAAGTCAGCCTTTGTGACTCCTTTTGGCTTGTATGAGTTCACAAAGATGTCCTTTGGGGTGAAGAATGCCGCAGTGACTTTCCAGATGCTGGTAGATCATATCTTAGCAGGAGCAGAAGGGTATGCCCTTGCTTACATGGATGATATTGCTTTCTACAGCCATTCCTGGCAAGAGCACCTTCAGCATGTCAGGGAGGTGCTGGGCAGACTGCAGAGGGCAGGGTTGACCATTAAGCCGAGCAAATGTCAGGTGGGTATGGCAGAGGTCTCCTACCTGGGACATAGAGTGGGGAGTGGTAATATAAGGCCAGAACCTGATAAAGTGGAAGCTATTCAGGCATGGCCTGCACCTGTTACCAAAAAGCAGGTGAGGACATTTTTAGGGACAGCAGGGTACTACAGAAAGTTTGTTCCCAATTATAGTACCATTGCTGCTCCCCTTACAGACCTGACAAGGAAGAACAGGCCAGATAAGGTAGTGTGGACCCCAGCATGTGAGCAGGCATTTCAGAAGCTTAAGGAAGCTTTGGGAGGATCCCCTGCGTTAGCCAGTCCAGACTATAGCAAAGACTTTGCTGTGCAGGTGGATGCTTCAAACTATGGGGTGGGGGCTGTACATAGCAAGACTTCTTCAGAGGGAGAAAAGCACTCAGTGGTTTATCTCAGTCATAGGCTCCAACCCAGGGAGGAATGCTATGCAGCGGTAGAAAAGGAATGTCTAGCCATAGTGTGGGCACTACAAAAACTTCAGCCTTATTTGTATGGAAGAAAATTCACTGTGATGACAGATCACAACCCTCTAACATGGTTAAACAAAGCCAGTCAGCAAAATGTAAAGTTGCTAAGATGGAGTCCAGAGTCGCAAGCATATGATATGTCAGTGCAGCACCGCAGTGGGAGTAGCAATGCCAATGCAGATGGACTCTCAAGACAAGGAATAGGGTGAGGTACACCCAGATAGACCTGACACTCTCAAGCGACATTTCTCAAGGGTCACTTGAAAAACTTGCTTGAGTTCCCCGGGGGGGGGGGGGTGTGATGATTGGTGAGAGATGGGTGAAGGCTGCCAGCCTAGTCAAATAGAATTTGATATATAATTCTGGCATGTGTAAATAAATGTAAAATACAGGCATGTTGACTTTGAGTGTAAAAGAAGATTGTAAAATGTGGAACTGAAAAATATGTGACAACATTGCACTCTACTGGCCCAGTGAAGCATGTTGTGACCCTTTCATATTAGAATTCCGCTCCAGTGCGGCTGGATGAAGGTTTCATGCCCATTGTTTTAAGGCTAAAGTTTATGATCAGAATTTAAATGTGGAATGTGCTTTATTGCTCTAGTTTCTGTTAGAATATACATGTGAAATGTCTTATATTGTTGTAAGTTTCTGTCCAGGTGTTAGATTGCTAAATAATGCAGTTTGTGGCCTGAGAACTCAGACCAGGTGTTAAGATGATGCAATATGAATACTGGGAAAACCTAAGTGTCAAAAATTATGTAATTTGGGAGGGCCTTAGAGACATGTTTGTTAGTAATGTTCAATACTATTTCTCACAAGAGACTTTAAGCATTTTGACTTTGGACATCCAACTTATCAGCACTCTGCCTTGTGCTCACATGTAAGTTTTAGCACTGTGATTTCCTGTAGGAATAGTTAAAGCTAGTAAAGATTAATTAGGTATTTTTCTGTGAAATCAGACCTGTCCTACTGTATTATTTTAAGTTTCTGTGTGATCTCTGAACTCTTAGATATCTCTGTGGTGTAGTAGTTTTGTCTTGTGTTTTAATTACTTATTATTAAATATTTTTAAAACCTTCTACCTGTGTCTGGTTTGTGTAGAGATAAGCTCTAGAGTGCATTGCATATTTATAGAGGTTATTGTAACAGGCCACTCTAAAGTAAGCCTTGACTGTTAGTCATACTACCATTGGATAATAATATTGCACAGTTATAATTGGACACCCTTTTAAGGGCCTTTTAGTAGCTGATGTTATTAGTTGGGTGGTGGCAGTAATTAGTACCATATAGTCTGGGTAAAGGGGCACATCTGGAGAATCTGTGTCAACCTTTCCCAGGAGTGTCTGTGAAGTTGTATAAATACTTATCTCAAAGTGTGTGTGTGTGGTGTGTCAGCTACTTGGCAGGGACACGAAGCACTGGTTGGACAGAGAGGGTACTGGAGGTTTTAGCTTGCCCAGCTAGGCTGAGACCTGGAGCCTATAGCTGTGCCAGTGGGAAGTCTTATTGGGGACCTGGTGAGCAAAGGAGCAACCAGCCCCAGACTGACTGTGATCTCTGTGTGCACTTAAGGGAAATTGTACTTTACTGTGTGTATTAGTTATCCTTTCCTCTCTTCTATGAGATGACCTCCCTGGTGTTAGTGGTGAGGATTGAGGCTCCTTGATTGCTGGGCCAGGGCATGGTCATCACAACGCCATAGACTCTTGAATTATTGACCTTTTGCCATACTCTCTCCCCTCTCTAAAATTCTAGACCACTGTGTTCATAAACAAATCATAACCTACCTTACTCAAGAAAACCTGATCACCCCTACCCAGCATAGCTTCCGCTCCCACCAAAGTAACACTACTACTCTCATCTCCTTCATAAACACCTTATCCCAGACCAGAGACAATAACAAACATGTATCCTATCTCTTTCTAGACCTCTCCAAAACCTTTGACACTGTCTCTCTCCCCCATCCTACTTTCCAAACTTTCTCAATTTAACCTCTCTTCTGCAACTATCTCTTGGTTTAATAGATACCTCAGTGACAGACAGCAACCTGTCAAATGGATCTCAGCTCTCTCCCCCCTTTCTCCTTATCAAAATGGGACCACCACAGGACTAATTTCTAGCCCCACTTCACTTTAACATCTTTACTAACTTTATACATCCTGCCCACAGTCATCCCTTATACAGCATGTGGATTACTGTACTATCATCTCCATTATTGACAATCCCTCTGACCTACTATCCCTGACACAAGAGTCTTTCAAACTCACAGAGTCATGGCTTAGTAACAACCAACTCATACTCAACCCTAAAAAAGACTAAACTTATACTCTTCCTCCCCAAATCCCTCTCTCATTTCAAATCCTCATTTACCATCTCTTCCCTCAATAATGCAGTTATCAAACCAGAACCCCATACTAAGCTCCTTGGAGCAATTATAGATGACCAACTTAAACTTGACTTTCAGGTTCTTCACTGTATAAGAAAACCCACCCAAAGCTCAGCCTTCTGTACAGAAACAAAAGGTTCCTCACACCCGACTCCATAATCTGACTTGCTCAAGCCTACCTTTCCCCTAACCCCTTCTATAGGTAACAAATCCTAACAAAGAACAACAAAAGCCAGTAAAATCCAAAGGTTTATTCGATACACTCTAGCGTCTCGGCTACAGTAAGCCTTCAAGGAGTAACACTCAACACACCCAATACATCTTTTATACTCCCAACAGTCCATAAATTAATAAAACAATTAATCAATTAACCAATAAAATTGACTTTACATCACACTTCTCCAACAGCAATCTGTATTAAGACCTTTAGGTAACAAAGTACCATACTTTAAAATAAAAACAGTTTCTTTTTTTAAAAGTAATTTTACAACAACATTTATATCCAATTCATCAGCAGCCACTTGTTGCAAAATACTAGCTTGCAGTGTATGATATTGTCCATTATGGTATTCACAAAAATGTTTAGCTAAAGGACTCTCTATTTTGCAGTTTCTGATGTCTCTCATGTGTTCAAGCAACCTAACCTTGAACATTCTTTTTGTTTGACCTATATAATACTTATTGCAGCCACATCTTATTGCATAAACTACTCTACTTGTTCTACAATTATATCTGCCATCAGGGACAAAGCTTTTGTTATTAATATTATTAAATACTCTCTGAATATATTGGCAACAATTACAATTAGTGCAAGAAAATGTGCCTAGTTCAGAAATTAATCGTGACATTTTAACTTCTGGTCTATTAAATCTTGTATGCACTACCAGATCTTTGATGCTCCTACCTCTTTTATACGAAAATACTAACTTTTTTTGCAATAATTGATCCAAATCACTATAATTTTGTAAAAACTGCCAAAAATGTAAAATAATTTTATTAATTTTATAGCTACACACATTATATGTGGATACTAAAAAAATTCTGTTATCAGAATCAACTATTCTATTTTTACAAAAATAACCACTATTTGCACTTTTGTACTTTATTTCTTCATTATTTTGTTCATCAAATCTAATTTTAGTTATCCGTTTTATATCAGCATCAAGCAATTTGCTGTCATAATTTCTTCTAACAAACATCTCTTTTGTGTTCTGTATTTCTTTCAAGAATATTTCATCTTCATTACATAAACGAGAGATTCTAAGTAACTCTCCATATGGTAAGGCTTGAATTGTATGTGCAGGATGACAACTAGATGCTTTAACAAAATCATGCGGTGTACCAAATTTTCTATGTACACTGGTGACCACCAATTTGCTATTAATTCCCTGTAATTGAATGTCCAAAAAATTCACCTTATTTCCATATGATAGTCCATCAAATGAAATATTGAACCTATTATGTTGAATGCTAGTTATAAAACTATGCATTTCTTCCAGACCATCTTCACACAAGAAAATTAAATCATCAATGTATCTATAATACAGTTTGACATATTTCTTTATAAATGGGTTATTATTAATACATTCTTTTTCAACTAGCCCCATAAAAATGTTTGCATACATGGGTGCAAACGGGGCCCCCATAGCTGTACCCTGTAGTTGATGAAAAATCCTGTTGTCAAAACAAAAATAATTGTTTTCCAAACAAAATTGAACTAAATCAAGTATATAGTGTGTAAATGGCTGATCACCCATACTCGCAAGCAATGCTTCCAACCCATATTTATGTTGAATACTTGTGTATAAACTCTTAACATCTAGTGTTAGCCAATACATTTTCCTATTCCACATTATATTTTTGATTTTACTTAAAAAATCCACAGAATCTCTTATATATGAAGGAAGACTAACTGCCTGTTTTAATAGTACCCCATGTAATATTACCCCAAGCTAAACATTTTTGTGAATACCATAATGGACAATATCATACACTGCAAGCTAGTATTTTGCAACAAGTGGCTGCTGATGAATTGGATATAAATGTTGTTGTAAAATTACTTTTAAAAAAACAAACTGTTTTTATTTTAAAGTATGGTACTTTGTTACCTAAAGGTCTTAATACAGATTGCTGTTGGAGAAGTGTGATGTAAAGTCAATTTTATTGGTTAATTGATTAATTGTTTTATTGATTTATTGACTGTTGGGAGTATAAAAGATGTATTGGGTGTGTTGAGTGTTACTCCTTGAAGGCTTACTGTAGCCGAGGCGCTAGAGTGTATCGAATAAACCTTTGGATTTTACTGGCTTTTGTTGTTCTTTGGCAACAAATCCTAACAAACCTACAGTCCTCACTACATTCCAAACTAGAAACCATCTGCAATAAAGTTGCTCAATTTGATACCAATCTTCCTCGTAAAACCCATAACTGTCATGCTCTCAGGACACTCAACTGACTAGAGTTTACTCACCCACCTCTTGCTTATTCAGCTTCTCATAATCCACCCAATCCTTAATAAACCCTCATCTTGCCCTAGCATTTCCACACTTGTCTCCCTCTATACCCCCCTTGACTCCTCCGAAGCTAAGACCAATGTCTCTTACAGATACATAAACCCCAAAAAACAATTGGCCAGAATCTTTACAGCGATTTCCCTGCTGTTTCTTGGAACAAGCTTCCCATGACCCTCAGAAATATTACCCCAGTCCATGAATTTAAGAAAGTTCTCAAACCTCACCTTTCCAGTACTTGGATGTGTCACTATAATCATCCTACGTTAACCCCATTCCTCCCCCCTTTTCCCACCCCACACCTTATTAAAATTACCTCCTCTTATTACATGATACCCTCCTACTTCTATCCATCCTCCTACACTGCCTAACACTTGTTACCTACCACCTGCTTTCCATTTACAGCATGGCTCTCATGATAAAATTTGATACCTCCTGTAACCAAAAGGCAAATTGCCTTCAAACTGCTCTGTTGTCCATAAACAACAGCCCAGTAGGTCTTATTACCAGTTTTTTTTTTTTTTTTTTTTGCAGTTAGCACCTAATTGTACTGAAGTCTCCATAACTGTTTTTGCAAATGTCTCTATAACTGTTTTCTTTTTTCTCTTCTTACTTGATTTTGTAACAGCTGTTGCATAATCATTTTGTCTTTTGAATTGTTTATACCTGTTATATAATTGATGCTAATTTTGTTATGTTATGCATTGTTCAGCCAGACTATCCCGGTCAACAAATGTCAAATAAACAAATAAATAAATAAATTGTTTTGCTGATAAACCTCTTATGGCAAGAATGCTGGCCAAAGCCAAAAATAATGGAGGACAAAGGCCAAAAAGCAAGGACAGATTTTAACTATTGATCTTATAAACTTAGAAATTTGATAGAACAACCGTTTTTGCTTTACAATGCATTTTCTGAAGGATACCAAGACTGAAACTCAAATGTCTGTCATTATTTCATGACCTCAGTCCTCAGTGGTTTGCCAGAAAAACATAATTTTTTTTTGAGCAGCAGACCAAAAATATGAGGCAAAAATATGAACACTGCAAAATTCTGGATAGCTGAGAGGTATATGTTAGGGTTTCATTTTGTGTATTTTTGTTTTAATTAAATGCTGTTTGTATGTGCTCAGCACAACTTTCATACTTTAAACCAGAGCTAAATAGTCCTTTTGATCAGTCCGGCCACCTAATAAGAAGCAAATAAAAAAACAAACAATAAATCAAAATACAAAGAACACAGGAACCTTCACAAAGTGATTTTTGTTTTTACTTTTAAAAAATATACTTGTGAAATCAGTCTGGTTCTTTTTTAAAGGCCCCACTCCTACATAAAATAGGGTAATCATGATATAATAGATTAATGTTTATATGTAATTCAGAACATGCTCACAAGATGAATGAGTCCAAACAGATTCTAAACAGAGGATAGAAGAAACAAATTTAAATATAACAAGGACCATGACCTCTCAAGAAGGCCAAAATGCTTGCCAAGGTCTTCAGTATATTCTAAAACAACAGATATAATCAAATATTATACTTAATAATTATTTATTAGGAAGGGCTATACAAGCACACTGTACCTGTCATGTCAGAATTTTTGATCTTCCTACAGGTCTCAATGTCCAGGCCTGTCTCTCCTTCCATCCCCTGAAGCGTAACTGTCACTTGCATCCTTTGCAAACTGCCATTCATATTCTGAACCTTCTTTCATTTCTGTGATCTGACTGGATTCTCTTCACAAGTTAAAGGGGAGGGTTAGCTAGTTAAAGGGGAGGGTTAGGCCAAGTTCCAACATTCATTATATGGTTATCAGTCAGGTCTGCCTCCTCTGTGGCAAAATTGTTTGTGGGGTACCATTTCTTTCTTTCTTGAGGTGGATGCGACTTCTTTCCATCTCTTTCTTTTCTTTTTGTGGGTGCAGTAGACCAAGGGAGAAGGATATTCATATCAGTGTGTGATGTTTCTCCCCTTAACATAAGATACCCACACATAATTTAAGTGATATGCATCTGCCTTGCATCTCTCTTCTGCTAGATGACAGCAATGCTCATAAACCTTCTCCATCCTAGCCCTGGATAAAAGAGAGATGGTCTAGAATTCAGTTTAGGAGCAGGATGTGCACCTACATTCCTCTGTACTATGGTCTGGCCTACAGTTAATCAAATCTGACATGAAGACAAAGCCTTTCAGCTTTAATGAAAAATAAAATAAGCCACCACATAACTGGAGAGGGAGTATATGAACTGACTTTCATGCTGTCATTGCCTTTATTTATGGTGGAGTCTGGCTTTCAACACATCAGACACCACATCTCTGAACCCATTTTAAAATGTTACAGACTCACGCACTTTGGTGCACTAAACCACCAAAGTCTGCCATGTTGTACAGAGTGCTTCTCCTAGCAGCTGATTGCTGTACTTAGGGTTGTAGTCTCTATACTGTAAGGTCCAGTCTTTGCATTTTATGTAATATCCAAGTGGCTTTGTTGGGTGAGCCACAGCGATTTGGCCTTGCAGGTCTTGTACAAAGTGATACTTCAGGAGACATGACGTCCTCTTGTCATTCTACTGCTGCAGTCCAAATCCTCCAGCTGTCATTTGAACTCAATAGACAGAAAAGAGATACTTATGCCTGGAAGGAAGGTACTATGGTTTCAAAGTAACTGCTAGAACAAGGCCTTCAGAGTCACTGTTGCACCAGGCCTTTTGGGGAATAGATGACAACAGGTTCCTGCAAAGTCACTACTGGTAACAGGTATTCCTGATCTATGCTGGCACCAGGGCTTCTTGGTCACAGTTGGTACCTGGCACCTTCTAAGTAACTGCTGGTACTAAGCTTTTTACGTATCTCTTTTCTTCACTTCAACCTCCCTAATACACTTACCAGTCCTATGTACTCCCATTCCAGATTATCTTCTAGTCAATACTCTCCCATTCCAGATTATCACCTGTCCCGTACTCTTTCCATTACAGATTATAATCTTGTCCATAATCTTCCCATTCCAGATTATCTTCTAGTCCATACACTCCCATTCTAAATAATCATCTAGTCCATACTCTTCCCATTCCAGATTATCTTCTAGTCCATACTCTCCTATTACTTCTAACCAAATCTTCTCACTTCCCTATCATCATTGGTGTCCAATATTTAATCCACCTTTATTTTAGCCACCAACACAAAGGCATACTCTGTAATTCTTTGTCTTCCTTCCAATCCCTCACTGCTTCATGTTCAAACATTCTGGAAGACAGTCATGAGACCTTAGTTTATAATAGCATCTCTAAGCTTCCCGTAGGGGACTTTAACAGCAGTACATCTCTTAGGTTTTCTGTCACCTCACGTACAATTCTTTTCCAGTCAGATTCATATCTCAGTTGCAAACTTCTTAGCAGCAACGATAACTGATATGACTGAAAGTAGGGTCTGATATCTGGGATTCACAATTTGTTCTTTATCTTTGGGTATTACCGTAAACTCCTGCACCATCTAGGCTTGCTACTGTTCCAGAGAAATTGAGCCATTTCTTGCTTCACCATCTTTAAATAGTCCCCATGCAGCAACCACCAAAAGATTAGCTCTGATATAAAAATTGTGGCAAAATGAACATTTGCAATACTTGCACTCTAATCTAACTCAAGAGGTACCATCTTCCACCTCCCTAGGATGTGCCTAACCTCATCTAAATACCATCTTCCACTTCCCTAGGATGTGCCTAACCTCATCCAATGCCTTATCAAATATCATCTTAAATGTATTCTTCGGGGTATCTCCTAACCAAATTCCAAGGTAACGTATCACACTGTACTCCCAAAGATTTTTAAAATCCTTCCTCAGTACCCTTGCAGAGTAAAGTCGATCACCATGGCCTGTGCTGTCCCCTGATTAATTTTGTATCTCATTCTTCCCTCAAAGTCCCTAAATCATTCCCACAGTGCCATCATATCCTGTTAGGGCTTTATAAATGTAAGCAAAGCTATTCTGCAAACATCAGAATTTTCCTTTGGGCCACAGTGTCCTCATAACCTCTAATTATTGAATTACACACCCTCATCAGTAAAGGATCCAAATATAGAGCAAATAGCACTGGGAACAGAGGATAACCCTATCTTGTTGCTCTATGCAATGCATACTATGTAGACAGTCTTAATCCCACCCATGATTTTGCTTCTTAATATAGCCTTTATGTAAGACTAACTATTATACCAAGGAAGCCCCACCTTCATAGCAGCTCAAATATCCCCATTTAACACTATTAAAGGCCTTGATAGGATATCTGTGCTCCTTCTGCCTGACCTTAACATCCTGTATTATTAACAATGTCCTTATGTCATTGTTTGCCTTCATCCACCCCCCCGACACACACACTGACATCCATGTATAAGTCTCGGTAGTGCCATCACAAATCTGTAGGTAATAACCGTCATAGCAAAATTATAATCATTATATGGCTCTGTAGGAGGATGGAAGAGTTGTGTCCTCCCCTTCTTTTAAGATCACTGTAACAACAGCTTCTATCCAAGTCTCTGCTGCCATAATCTCTGCAACACATGATTGCATATAGCCTCCCAGATCACTATTACCTTATCCTTTACCAGGCCCTAAACCTTGATTGTGGTCCCATCTGTACATGAGTTTTATCTTCAGCCATCCTCCATCCTTCTCTTGAGTCTTTCTTAGCAATTCATTCATTTGCTTCTCCTCCAACCTTGGAAGCCAAATCTCTTCCCATCAAGAATATCCTACATCTTACTCCTCCCTTTCCTTTGTTTCTAAATACAGATATTCATACAATCTCCAAAAGCCATCCAATATGTTGATTAACAAAAGTAACTCTTTCTATCTCTTATTGATGTTACCCCACTGTTAAAGCCCTGGCAGATCAATGAATACTACTAGAATACAACTGCTCCGCTCACAATCCTCAGTGCAAGACCCTCTTGTAAAAATCCATTTAATCTCTCTCTTGTCCTTTCCTTCTCTACCTTACTTAGTACACTTTTTTTATTCTGCAGCCTCTAATTTGTGATATAGCCTCATCCTCCTTAACCTCATTTCCTTAGCCCTCTGCCTCATATACTCCACTACACATTCTCTAATCCTCACCTTGCATTTATCCCAGCTGTCTCCATTCCAAAGTATCTCAGATTCCAGACTGTCTCTACCACGTAACCTTCTGCTATGCCTTCCTATCCTCCAAAAGACAATGCGGGAACTTCCAGTGTTTCATTAACCATATCTATTGTCCTACTACCTGCTCAACCTTAAACCATGGCATAATCAGATATGGTTATTGGTTCCTCTCATACTCTTTCTAACTCAATAACATTCTCAACATTAAAGTATACTATATGTATCCAAGACCACTCATAAGGTCTTGGGAAAAAATATTAAATCCCACCTCTCCCACATTATTTGCCCTACAATCCCATACATCTGCTAGGTCTATAGTTTTAAAAAAGCTTGTAAGAACTCCCCTTTCCCAGAAACTTTCCTCTCCCAGGGGCCAACACTGACATCATACTTTCTTGTGGTCACATCACAGTCCCATCAAATTAAATATAGACCCTCTTGAAACATATTCATTTTCCCCAAAATTGCCCTCATTGCGGAAACCATAGCCTTTGGGGGATGTAAACTGCTGTAATTATTTTCCTTCCTCTATCCATCTTTAATGCCTGCCAGAGACACCCTTCTTTTCAGATAATTATTCTTCCTCCTTTATCCCAGTAGCTGCCCTTACTAATATGATTACTCCTCTTCTCCTCTTACCTTCCCAAGTCATACTGACCAACACTGTGTACCCCCAATTCAATTTATGATGTACAACTCTCCAGATGCATCTCTGATATGGTTAATATTTCTGCTTTGGATCCTAGCATGTAATAACACCCTATCCTTCTTCACTCAGCTGATTAACCTAATAACCTTCCAAACACCCACCTTAAGTTCCGTCCATAATCACTAATCACCCTGTGACAAAGGGGGGATACTGCCAACCCAGCTATCTGGAAATTTGTAAATAATTATATGTAATTTGTGAATATCAACATGATTTATATAGAAGTATGACAAAGGGAGATACTGACAGCACAGCTGTCTGGAATTTTGTAAATGGTTGTGTGCCATTTGTGAATATCAATATGATTCATAGAAGATGTGTGTTTTACAAATGTATTATAACTGTATGTCAGGTGTATATCAAACTGTTGTTACAAAAGTATGTGTTGAAAAGGTTTTTGCAAAGTGCTTAAAATATAACCACAGCATGTCCTACTAGAATAGAACAGAAATGTACCAGCTGTTTAAATGTATATATGTTAACAGTGGCAACTGGGGCATAGGAGGTTAACTTCAGAAAAATAGCTGAAATTAAATTACTTTATGACCAGGCCATAAAAATATATTATCTTTCAGTTTCAGTGTAGTAACAGACATAATGTCTAGGCTGAGAAGTTTTCTGTATTGTCTTGGAAGTGTTTTATTGCTTTATGACTTCCAGGATCTGGAAAGATCTGAGGAAAAGCCCTTGTGTATGTATTCTCACAGGTAGATGGTAAATACTGCTAGCTTTCAGCACTGGGGGTTTTACCTGGGATAGAGTCAGATGACAAGAAATTATTTCATTCTGCGAGCTATCTCAGCAGTACTTTTTGAGATATTAATTTAAGAAGTCTCTGAGAGTGCGATTGAGCATTCTGTATTCTGCCTTTGACCTGACAACATCAGCCAGAGAATCTATTCACCACATCTGTCTTGCTGCTCTAACTAAGTGTCCTAGGGTACAGAATTCTGTTAGAGATAGTCGAATATAGCAAAGTTTAGCTTAGATATTTTTCTTTATTTATTTCACACTGTCATGCAATGTTGTTTTAAATATTTCCTGTGATTTTGAACTCTGATTTTACTATATTTATATATATATATATATATATATATATATATATATATATATATGGGTCTACCTGATAACACCGACACGTAAAAACACCGACAACGAAATCACCGACACCACAAAACCGAAAGTTTAAAAACACGAAACTTCAAATGCCTGACAAACCACAATCCCGACAATCAACAAACAAAACAAATCCCCTGTCCAAAAAGCACACACACAACACAAGCACACCAAAAACTTTACAGACCTACACTAAACCCTGCATACACAACTATCTATGCACTAACCTTAACCCAAACCATAACCCTAAGATCCTCCACTATCGCACACTCACCTAACCCGCACCCTAACCCTAACTCACTTAATCCGCCCCTAACCCTAACCCCACACTTACCTTAACATGTCGGTGTTCTCAGCATCGGGATGTTCAACTGTTGATCATCTCCGTTGTCGATCTTCCGGTGTCGATGTTCTCGTCGTCAGCATTTTGCAGTTTCGGCATTATCAGGTAGACCCATATATATATATATATATATATATATATATATATATATATATATATATATATATATATCTTTAGTACTGTCTTGTTCTTTTATTATGATTATTATTATTATTATTATTATTATTATTAAATGTTTAAACATTTCATTGTGGCTGATCTGTCTAGAAATATTTAAGTTCTGAGAGTACTTGCATATTTATCTGGTGAAACTGTGGACCACTCCTAATAGCCTTGCTCTTGGTCAAACTACCATTTGTATTGATAGTAACGTTATACAGTAAGACTGGACACCCTTTGTTAAGGGCCTTAAAGTAGCTGATAAGACTGGTGGCAATGATAACTACCTTATAGTCTGGACAGAAGGGAGCATAGCTGGTAAACGCAGGTGTGTGTGTGTGTGTGTGTGTGTGTGTGTGTGTGTGTGTGTGTGTGTGTGTGTGTGTGTGTGTGTGTGTGTGTGTGTGTGTGTGTGTGTGTGTGTGTGTGTGTGTGTGTGTGTGTGTGTGTGTGTGTATACCTGTCATCCTCCCAATGTATCTCCCCCACTGTTGCCAGTGGTACGGATTGAGGCTCCTTGATTACTGGGCCAGTGGTGGGGCATCACACACCAAAACATGTGCACTTTTAGACTTAACAGTAAATTGAACTTTGCCACAAGCATCCAATAGCATCTTATCACCTTGGTCTCTCCACCTCCCATTATCAAACGTACAACTGTGCCATGCTCACCACCTTCCCATTTTACTTTTTCTGTATTTCCCCACCATGCTACAAAAGTCCTACTTCACGTAAGTGTTTAAGCTAATAGTTCATCATACTCAAAACTCCACCCCCAATTGATCCATCAGTTAATAATTTTACACATTAAGGCTCCCAAGGTTGAAGACTTGTTCTCTCCCCTGTTGTTTCTCCATTGCTTTCCTCAAATCATAATTATGGCTGTTGCTTCAGTGCATGAATGGCCATTCTTTCTCCTCCTCCCCTACACATTTCATTATAAATTTATACTGATTTACCATGTATCCATTTTCATACTACTAGACTTCAACTTATCCCCCCTTTCTATAAGCCTATCCTCTCCACCTTTTAGGTTCCCCTCACCAGTAGTTTTGGTTCATTTTCTTCCCTTACAAGTACTGCTTCTCTGCACTACTGCATAGACCCTGCCTACCTCCAATACAAAGCCTATATAATAATTAAGTTATTGCAAACAGTTCAGTGCTTTCCTGACATTGCTGAAACTTGATGGACAGGATGAAAATGTAGTATTATTTTATACGTCATTTCTAGATAACATCCAATTTTGCACATACCCAAAGCACTTAAGAATTGCTCCCAGTTCCATGAGGAAAAAGAGCTCTGCATGTTTAAAAGATCAATCACACATTCTTAAGTAATATATTAGATGTTTTTAAACAGCAACACAACCTGCATGCAATACTGGCATGTCTAACACAGACACTAAAGCAAGGTTTATATGCCAGTCCATCACACAACTGATCGACAGCAGTTCCCAGCCATTCAGCTATGTCTGTGGCCACACACATAGTTTGTAGGACAGACTGGAAAAGAAAAATAAATTAAAAAAAACTTGCCTTACTGTAATACATAACCCCCAATATACCCAAGAAATTCAAGAATGTCAATGTCGAGAAAAATCATTGTTTCCAAAGCATTTTACTAAACTCATATGGTTGGTAACACATTCATAATTAATAGAATTTATACAGACAAGGCTGCTCATGGCCCTAATTATTCATGAACATAGAATAAGTAATAATGTGCCCTTCTTCTGAATATCTAGAACTATCCAGTCTGTGAGCATTCAGTAACTTCTATACCGGCTACATTATTGTGTCTTTCTTCTGAATGTCTAGACTTACCCAGTCACTGAGGGCTCAGTAATGTCTGTACTGGCTACATTGTTGTGCCCTTCTTCTGAGTGTTTAGGCCTACCAAGTTCCTGTTGACTTAGTAACATGTCTACTACCAACATAACCAGTAGTGATGTACTTTATTCTAGCTCACTATTGGTTGCCAACTCATCCAGTCCAACACTCAAATAAACTGTATTCTCAACCCAAACAGCCTAACACCACTGCATTAATAAAATACAAAGATGCAGTCATCTCTTTCCACTAAGTATATATGAAAAGGCAAAGCCCTATTTCTCACCAGTCTGTCACAGCCAGAAAACACAGGAACTATTGACAGTCTTTAACGCTTACCCCTTGGTTCCGTAGAGACAATAGATGTACATCAAGTCACTTCTCTATCATTCCATTACTGAGCATCTCCCACTCTCAAAAGGAATAGCTTCCCCTCCAGCTATGTCAAACATCTAATGCATCATGCATTAATGGCTGTTAAAGCTGAAACCTACCCTTGTCCCATGGCACTAAATACTGTTCAGTCATCAAAAAGAAAAAACAATGAATCAGAGTACCTAGAGAATCTGCTCAATCAGAGAAAGAATATCCATCGATGCTTCACAGGGAGAAACCATCTGATCCATTTCACTAATTCATTACATCATGATCCATTTCACTAATTCATTATATCATGATCCATTTCACTAATTCATTGTATCACCTCCTTACATTGGGGGCCAACCATTGATGCTTCACAGGGAGAAACCCTCTGATCCATTTCACTAATTCATTATATCATGATCCATTTCACTAATTCATTATATCATGATCCATTTCACTAATTCATTGTATCACCTCCTTACATTGGGGGCCAACCATTGATGCTTCACAGGGAGAAACCCTCTGATCCATTTCACTAATTCATTATATCATGATCCATTTCACTAATTCATTATATCATGATCCATTTCACTAATTCTTTGTATCACCTCCTTACATTGGGGGCCAACCATTGATGCTTCACAGAGAGAAACCCTCTGATCCATTTCACTAATTCATTATATCATGATCCATTTCACTAATTCATTATATCATGATCCATTTCACTAATTAATTGTATCACCTCCTTACATTGGGGGCCAACCATTAATGCTTCACAGGGAGAAACCCTCTGATCCATTTCACTAATTCATTATATCACCTCATTACATTGGGGGCCAATTATTAACCCAAGTCCTCATAATGATCTTGCTTAGCTCTAGCTTCCTGTAAAACTGCAACCCTCTCCTTCACTCCTTGTAGTTTTCTTTAATAGTGAGAGGGTCTCCACTTTCCCCACCCCTCTGCCAACCACACTCTGTTGTTCTTTTTGTTCTTTCTGTTGGTCTTCTAGACACAGCCCCTTCCCTTTGTTCTCACTATATCTAGGCAGGTTAGGCAGTTTCTGCAAAGTCACCATGGCCTTTTCAGGCTCTAAAAGCCCTAGAGGCTTCTAGAAAAAAAAATTCTTAACTGCATCATCTGAACACCTTCTGCTTAGTATGCTGGATTGTCAGCTTAAATGTCCTTCTCTTTCTTCTAGTCTCCAAGGAGAAGTCATATGTCACAAACACTCTGACTTCTCCTACCTTCAAAACTTTTCCGGGTTTCCACAGTTCCACCAGTATCTTCTCTGTCACCTCAAAGGTTTGAATTTGGACTATGACTGACTGAGGTTTTCCTGCCCCATCAGCTGCTGGTAGCCATACCATTTGGTAGACCCTCTCAATCGCAATATCAACAGTTAGTAGATCATTCCACTTAGCCATTGGCTTTGGAATGAATTGTACAGACTCTGTCTCCTGCACGTATTCCTGTATAGCCACTATTCTAATGTCTGTACTCCTTGCCTGATCTTCCATCTCCACCAATTTGGGCTCCATGTAGTTAAACATGCTTCTTCCACCTTTGTCCTGGCTTTTAATTCTGTGTTATTTTCCACCAGGGATTGTGGTGTAGTAGAGTGCTTGGCCAGCACACTGTCCACTTCTTCCAGCCTCTTTTCTTATCTGGACAATTAACATTTTGTTCTAACTCATTTATTTCTAGCCATATTGTTTTCAGAGAGGCAATCAAGTCCTCATACCTCCCATCAGTGTTTCTGCTCCCTTTGCCTTGGCCATCACTTTGTATTTTTCATTGTCTCATGTTGATGATGGCGCAAGTTTTAAGCTGATCTTTTTTATGTGTTTTTATCCTTTTTCAACATTCATCAGCTATGTAAACAACTCACATAATTTCCCAGATGCTTATTCCAGTAAAGGCCATCCAAATCAGCACTATTTCTGAGCAAACTCACAAAGGACAGGGAGGAGGATGGCATAACATACTCTGTGCAGGAGCACCACACCAAGTTTACCAGTCTGTTTTGAAGGTAGCACATAGTAGCTACAATGTGTACGTTCACTATTTTTTTTTAAATTGACATGATTATAGTTCTCAGTTTTTGCCAAGGATAAACACTGAGAAAAAAGAAGTGGCAGGCAAACTCAACAGTGCTTTGCTACTATGATTCTCAAGATATGCAGTAACCTATATGTACGGTAAGTATCTGGATGTAGAAGGATTCAGACGTAGCATTTATACAATGTGATAAAAGTACAGTGTCACCATGATGCCCTTTGGGCCTTTTGTGTGTCAACAGAATGATTACTATCAGTTCACAATCAGTGATCCCACTGAGGCCTGAAACTTAGCTGTTAGATTTTACATTGCATTTTCTTGGTGCTGGAGCCAGAGATCAGATACAGGGGGTCACTCAGCTCTAACAATTTTATTCAGCCATAAATTCTGGTTCTCAAGGAAGGCTCCAAGCAGAGACCACATCAATAAATAATTATGCACAACATCAGTGTGCTGTGTTAAGCTGCAATGTGGCTTAGTACAGCTAACCCTCAATCAGTGAGCCACCACCTCATTAACTTTACATTATGGTGATGTCAGGGTAGGTGTGGTTTATGCCACCATTCAGAATACAATCAGGTGAACTGCTCTAATAAATATGCACCAAAAAATAAATGCCCCTAGGATCTGCACGCCCCTGTACTTAATCAAAGCAAATACAGTATATACCTTTTAGTGTATACTGGGCAGCATATCTTCAAAATCACTTCAGTGTGAACTACATAATGCCTGAAGCTTAACATTTCTGCAGTCCTCTACAATACATTTACTGAATCTGGCATTAAATAACATTGTATTAATTTTGTTTGATGCCAAAGGAAAATGACTTTCCTGCACTTCCTTTAACTTCTCATCCAGCCATCTTCTCCCATTCATCCATTTCCTACGTGCCCCATGTTCTCTTGAATACTTCCATGGGAGTCCTGCCAACTACCTGTTGTGGTACTCCATTCACTTGGGCTGCAGTGCTCCCCATAAAGTACTTCTGCAGATTAAGAGAATAACTGGTCAGTACAACCTCCCTGTCAGTATTTCTTACAGTCCTTCTGTCGTTCCTCATCAGGATTACCCCTTCATATGTCCCCATGAGTCTACCTGACATTCGGAATGCCGGCAATGCATTACCTGCATCTCACTATAGCGCGGAATGGAAAGATTTCCATTCCTGCAATGTAGTGTGATCTCGGAGTTGGTATATTAAAGTTATGGGGGATGTGGGGGTGGAGCTCCCCTGCTAGCAGTTGAAAGGGAATTTTATGTTCCTTTTTAATGATTTTATTCCATTGTCGATATTTAGGTTGTCGGTGATGTGGTGTCGGCCATGTCGTTGTCAGTGTTTTGTGCTTTCGGTCTTTTCAGGTAGATCCATCCCCATCATAGTTTTGTGCTCCAAAGTCATGTCTCTCCCTGACTCTTCTGGTCTCTCACAAGAAGATCTCCAGATGTTCTAGTTCCTGATCATATATTACCCTCCAGCCCACACACACTCTTCTCTTGGCTTCCTTCCAGCAGCTTAATGTCCTCTCCTTGTATGATCTTGACAAGTACACACAATCTGACTGAGACTGCAGCCTGGAAGTATGACTTCTTTTGCTTCTTGTGTCTATAACTCTGAGGATGCACCCAACACTCTGCTTGCTGTTGTCTTTGTCTTCTCACTCCATTCATGGTGGTCTAATCCAGATGTGATCAACTTCCCCGATCATTTTCCTTCTTTGCTGACAGTAGACCCCTCCTACCACAGACACACACACACACACACACACACACACACACACACACACACACACACACACACACACACACACACACAAAATATTTCTTTACTCTGGTTACTGGATAAGTGAACAGCTGTATTGACCCTTTTCAGGCATGACCTGAGCTCAAGGAGATGAAAATACATCACAGTCTTGCAATCAACCAATTTTAATCAAAGACTAGTTATACCTCAGATAGTGTGCTTTGCATTGGTGTGCACTAAACTTTAACATCATATACTTCGCTCACTTGGTCAGCTTTTTCAAATCACACTTCAGAATTAGCCTTCATCCTCCACAGCTGGACTATTTATATCTTTTAATAGGGGATTACTGCTGCTCACCATTTCAACAGATTTATCAGAAGTGAGGACACTGAAAAGTGCAGGAGGCAGGACTAACCTCTACTGTACCCCACTAATCCCTTCCCCAATTCCTGCCATTGTCCATTTCATTGCAATCCTCTCTGTCCCACACTTGAGTAAAGCAGCAATCCACTTTCTTATTCTCTGTCATTAAATTGCATTACGTAGCTGTGATAGCAGAAAAAGACAAGTTCTTCATGCAGCATCCCCTATTTGTTTAGCTTGTAGCTTTCAGGCATCACTTCTGCACCCCTACCCTTAGCCAACTACAAATCCTAGTACTTCTTGAGAGATTATATGGTCTTACACCCACTAATGTAACCCATTCTATTTATGCACTACTATTTCCATGTAACAATACTTCCAATCATCCATGTTGAGTTCTGTGCCCTTAATCATGCTCCCTCTTCTTACTGTTGTCTTGAACTGAATTTCATAGCATCATATCATGTGCATTATATTATGTATCCATTTTCTCATCTGTCCCCAAAAAGCAAATTTAACTAATGTAGTCTCTCTTTGTTCCACATAAATTCCATTCCCTTTATTGCACAGAAAACCTGTTTGTGTCATCTCACTAGCTTGATATCCATATCCCTGTATGGGTAACATAACTGAATACTGTCCTCCAGCCATGACCTGACCTTTAATCTACAGAGATATTATTGCAATCTATCTGCTCTAAGAGTCTGTTCCTCCAAGGGAGCAAGCCTGCATATTACTGGTCTTGTCTACAGCTTTCTTGTTTGCACCTGGTGGATCTTTCTTGTTGTTATTATGACACCAGAGTATTTTTCTTGGACTGTGGTTTGTATGGTCACAACACCATTTGATATTCCATCTTGGTATTATTAGATACTAGTTTACACTCCCCTGCATCAAACATTAGATGCCCGTTCTCAGACTTCCCTGTCAGTTTCCTCTGGTCCATCGGACAGCTTAGGCATCCATCTACTGCTGTCAGTTGTTAGTGTCATCTTTAAACAGCTTCTTTTTTTTCTTCTTAATGATGCCAAAGTAAACACTAGTCCCATGACTAAACACTCCTCTTTCCTTCGATAAGACTCATCCTTGACTACTGCTCTTTGCTTCCTGCTATGCATCCACCCTTCTACCCACTTAGTCAACTTATCTGTCAGCCTCCTGTGAAGGACTGAGTTAAAGGCTTTCAAGCCTCCTGTGAAGGACTGAGTTAAAGGCTTTACTGAAGTCAGCATATGCATCATCACCCAAGTTTCCTTCATCAAGTTCCAGTATGAACCAGTCAGAAAACTGAATCAGCTCGGACTAAGATGGCTTGTTTTTCGCAAACCATCATTGCTGCTTATTCTGAAGTTATCTGTTGTCCAGGAAGCCAATTATATTTCCCTCATTATCTTCTCTAAGAGGTTCTCTGCTGCTGATGTTAGCCCAATAGTCAGTAGTTTTGTGAAATAGTTGTAGGCCACCCTATATAATGATGACTATGACCTGTACATTCCCTGCTGTCCTGCTAAATTCTTCAATACCCTGCTCATTATATGTTCTTTCACTTTCCGCCTTCAAAGCTGACAGTCTACTTTCCTTCCTTCCTTCTCTTTAATGAAGGTGAAAGTAGAGAATTAATTGACATTGTCTGCATTTTCTCATTAATTGAGATTTTCTGTCATTTCTCGTTGAGATTTTCTGTCTTTTCTCATTGAGATTTTCTGTCTTTTCTCATTAATTTAGATTTTCTGTCTTTTCTCATTGAGATTTTCTGTCTTTTCTCATTAATTGAGATTTTCTCTCTTTTCTCATTAATTGAGAGTTTCTGCCTTTTCTCATTAATTGAGATCTTCTGTCTTTTCTCATTGAGATTTTCTGTCTTTTCTCATTGAGATTTTCTCTCTTTTCTCATTAATTGAGAGTTTCTGTCTTTTCTCATTAATTGAGATTTTCTCTTTTCTCATTAATTGAGAGTTTCTGTCTTTTCTCATTAATTGAGATTTTCTCTCTTTTCTCATTAATTGAGAGTTTCTGTCTTTTCTCATTAATTGAGATTTTCTGTCTTTTCTCATTGAGATTTTCTGTCTTTTCTCATTAATTGAGATTTTCTCTCTTTTCTCATTAATTGAGAGTTTCTGTCTTTTCTCATTAATTGAGATTTTCTGTCTTTTCTCATTGAGATTTTCTGTCTTTTCTCATTAACTGAGATTTTCTGTCTTTTCTCATTAATTGAGAGTTTCAGTTTTTTCTCATTAATTGAGATTTTCTGTCTTTTCTCATTAATTGAGATTTTTTGTCTTTTCTCATTGAGATTTTCTGTCTTTTCTCATTAAATGAGATTTTCTGTCTTTTCTCATTAATTTAGATTTTCTGTCTTTTCTCATTGAGATTTTCTGTCTTTTCTCATTAATTGAGGTTTTCCTCTCTTTTCTCATTAATTGAGAGTTTCTGTCTTTTCTCATTAATTGAGAGTTTCTGTCTTTTCTCATTAATTGAGATTTTCTGTCTTTTCTCATTGAGATTTTCTGTCTTTTCTCATTAATTGAGATTTTCTGTCTTTTCTCATTGAGATTTTCTGTCTTTTCTCATTAACTGAGATTTTCTGTCTTTTCTCATTAATTGAGAGTCTCTGTCCTTTCTCATTAATTGAGATTTTCTGTCTTTTCTCATTAATTGAGATTTTTTTTTGTCTTTTCTCATTGAGGTTTTCTGTCTTTTCTCATTAAATGAGATTTTCTGTCTTTTCTCATTAATTGAGATTTTCTGTCTTTTCTCATTAATTGAGATTTTTTTGTCTTTTCTCATTGAGATTTTCTGTCTTTTCTCATTAATTGAGAGTTTCTGTCTTTTCTTATTAATTGAGTGTTTCTGTCTTTTCTCATTAATTGAGATTTTCTGTCTTTTCTCATTAATTGAGAGTTTCTGTCTTTTCTCATTAATTGAGATTTTCTGTCTTTTCTCATTAATTGAGAGTTTCTGTCTTTTCTCATTAATTGAGAGTTTCTGTCTTTTCTCATCCTTACTGTAATCTTACTCTTTTTTGACTAATATTTTCAGTTCTGTCTTAACACCCACTCCCTTGCATGTAAAAAAAATATTTTCTTCTCTCTTTATTCCATCTTTATTAATAACACATTTACACTCCTCTGCTGTCTTCCTTCACTCATGAAATAAATATCCTTCCTTAGATCAATGTTGCAGTATTCCAACCTGTTGGGTTATCTTGCCAAATTACAGGCCATGGCTGGAGGACCGTATTCAGTTATGTTACCCATATGGAGATATGGATATCTGGTATACCAAAGCCAAAATCTTCCATAGAGCCATATGTCCGACATATAACCTAAGCCCATAGGCAAAAAGATACATAAGCAGACATATAAGCATAAATCCTCAGACTACCTCACCACGAACCTGAACAAAGTTTTCGCACCCATCAGTCTATTCTGCATGTGGTCATTGGTACTGTTGACCTTCTCTGGTTCAGATATGTGCCCCATTAGGGGAATCTTCCTTATTTTCTCTCAATTGCATTGTTGTTTGTTTGTGCTATTAGACGTCAGCTAGGAACGGAAGGTGCTATTGCAGTTGGCAGATTTCCTACAGGGATCTCTACTCACAATGCCTTTTCTGCTTAGGTGCAGAGCACAACTATAAAAATTTGTATGATCTGCAAGTCCTGTAGGACCTCAATAACATGTCTTTCATCTCTTAATTCCTACTTGGAAACGCAGTGCCTTAAGTACCTCTTCAAAGCAAAGATGGGAGACCCTTCTACCCCTGATCTTGCCCATGCAAAGAAAAAGTTGAAGATGCCTAGGCCTGATATCATGCCTGCCCAGTCAGACTTGAATTTACCAGCCTGATGCCAACTCACAGGCCTACTACTATGACCCCACTGGAAGCTGGTATAGCATCTTAGGTTCACACATCTGAAAATATTGAGTTACTGATGATGGTAAGAAGGGGGAGCTCCACTTAATTATCTCCAAAACACCAACATGCATACCTCAGATCCTTATTAGACAGAAATTTCCAGAGTCATTCATTGAGGTTTATCAGGGGTCAGAACTTCTGTGTTTAGTCAAAGCAGACTTTGAACCTAGGAAAAAGAAACAAAAAAATAAAAATGTTTCTTTCCCCCAGAAGTCCAAGGAAAAGGAGTGGATATATTTTTTTCACAGATCCTATTTAAGGCACAGGCCACCATCCTTTGCTGGATCTACTCCCACTTCTGTTTCTCCTACCACTCCCCAGAACAGACAGTTATAGTCCTCTTCTGAGGATGATGAGAATTATTCAGATTCAGATGAGCACTCGGCCTATTTATCCCACATCCATTCGCCAAGTCAAGTGACATCTGATGATGAAGATTCCCATTCTCCTGACTTCCCTGTTGAAAAAGCTTCTTTTGGGAAAACTATTGTTAATATAATGAAACATTCTGAAAGAGAATCTAAGCAGATTTCTGATGTTCAACAGGATACTATAACCTCTTGGAAATAGGCATGCCGATCCTGTACCTATACCTCCTGTTCTAGAAGCTTTCCTTGATGCCTTTACATCCACTTCCACAGCACCTGAATTACAACCACCAAGCTCAAAAAGCTCCCAGAGCACCTGTAGACTGCACATAATCCCAGTGGCTGACCTTTCTGTGCTTTCCAATTCCGCAAACAAGCTCTCTAAGTCACTTCCTGCTGCCAGTGCTTTTCCTTCAGATAAAGATGGCAGGGCTATGGGCAGATTGGGAAAAGGGTTTATACAGCTTTGAGTCTGGTTTTAGAGCTCTAAATCATCAGACCTAAATTACTAGATATGTGTTCTCTATTCTGGGCAATTTAAGTAAATCATTGCCATCCCCTTGGGATCCAAGCAGTAAGCAACAGGTCTTATGTATGGTGGCTAAGACTTCCCAGAGTGGCTAGGCACAGAATAAAATGCAGCTATGATGCAGTAGAAGCTTCCTCCAGGGCAGCTACTACAGGTTCTGTGATCAGGAGGTATGGTTATGTTCTCAGCCCTCCCAGTGGATATTAAGACAAAACAGTCCACAGTGAAACCGACCCAGTACCTAGCTTTGATGGGGTGCAGACTAGATATCACACTCATGCAAGCTTTCCAGCCACCAGACAAAGTGCATAACCTCACCATTTACTTGCTTTGTCTTCTTCCTATTCAGTCCTGTACTACAGGGAAGATCCTCAGAGCACTTGGGTTCATGGCAGCCTCAATCCACATAATACCTCTCTTGCCAGACTCAATATGAGGAAAATCCGGTGCTACCTGAAATCCACCTAGCCCCAACATTCCCATCTCCTCAACACCCATATTCCCCTCCTGCCTTGCCTGACAAGGAAATCCTTTGGTAGATATCACAGATAAAACTCAACACAGGATTACAAAACTCAACCTGGGATCACCCTTCAAAGTGCAGATACTGCAACAGGAGTTGCACACAGATGCATCAATGTGTGGAAACATGGACGGGCAACCTAAGAGTCCCAGGGCAATGGCCAACAAATCTAAGACTGAAACACATAAATCTAAAGGAGAAGAGCGCACTAATACAAGCCCTGCAGATCCCCTCCCATTGTCAGACCCAGGCCCATTAAGAGTGTTCACAGACAACACAGAGGTCATGTGGTACATGAAGAATTGGTGGGGGAGGGTACCAGATCTCATCAACTGTGGAGAGTGGTTCTTTTTGGAATGGGAGCAGGCCACAAAAGCAAACCTGTCTCTCTAAGTGGTTTACATTCCCTCACAGGACAATGTTCTGTCAGACTTTCTAAACAGGTGAATGGATGCTGAACAGGGAAATCTTAGAAAAAGTACACAAATGGGGGAATGGTTCAGACAGATTTATTTACCTCCATCAAAAAAAAAACAACTTCCACACTTTTGCACCAAGACCCACTGTGTTCAAGCTTGGAAAAACAGATGCAATGTACTTTCCTTAGAAAGAGATGTTGATTTATGCCTTTATTCCATTTCCTCTTCTCCCAAAAATCTTACTAGAGATCAAAAGAGAATACCTAAAGATCTTACTGGTAACTCCCTATTGACCAAGGCAGTACTGATCCCCTCTTTTCTTCTACCTAGCCAGAGGCCATCACAAGAAGTTACCCTCCTCAGTGCACTTGCTCATGCAACTGAAAGGCTCATTACTGCATCCCAACCTGTCACCCCTAAACCTTTCATTATAAATTATAGGATTATGATCTCTTTTAGAAACCAATTTTCTGAGGACATGATTAAGGTTTTCCAAGAGGCAAGGAAACCTATTTCCAGGAAATCTTATATAGCAAAATGTCTGACTAAAAATAACACTCAGTACAGGCTGATGCCTGAATGGTCTTCCTGTATTTGAGTGAGCTATTGAAATCTGGCATAGTCTATCCATCTATTAAAGCACACATTTCAGCCATATCTGCTTGGATACCTCTGTATCCTTTTTTTCTGACCGCATTAGAGGTTAATCAGTTTTGTGTAATGCACCAGAATCATCCAAGGAAAGTTATCCCTCTCACTTGGGACATCAGTTTTGTGCTGGAGAAGCTCACTCTCCCATCTTTTGCACCAGCAATCTCTGCCTCTCCCTAGTCCTGTACTTGGAAAATCATTCTTCTGGTAGCTCTCAACTCAGCTAGATCAGTCACTGAACAAAAGGCAATTATCACAACTCCTCTTTCTTTATCGTTTACAAGGATAGAGTGTCATTGAGGGCCATAGGTTCATAGGTGTTTAATAAGATAATGACCACAAGGGTCTTTTTAAGCCTAGCCATGCATCCCAAATCTCTGTCAAGTTTTGACACCCTTGATAAATGTAAGCATGGGCCTAGGAGATGAACCATTTACAGCTTACCTGTGTCCATTAGAGACATAGGTGCCAAACCAGGGATGAATTTCTGGTTTCCCATCCAATTGTCCAAGTTGCACTTGAATTGGGTTAAGGAGGAACTTTGCTTCACATGGATGTTCTATTAGATGGGATAATCTCTGGGATGCATACCTATCTCTCCAGCAGGTCCAATTTATATCACAGGCTAGGTTTAAGTCTTTAGAGCAGGTAATTCTGGTGCTGTTTGTTTTGTAGATATGCAGGAGGTCCATCGGAGTGGGGTCTAAAAATGCCCTGTATGCCAGGCATAAATCTCCCCTCAAAGGCCTGTAGGAGTCAGAATACAGGGATAGGGGCTTGAGGTGGTCTGCATAGGACATATTACTTATGCCCTGTATTCTTTTAGTGAGGAACCTCTGTGGACGTTCCATTTGTTGGATATGCCTGATTAGGTACACACCAAAGGGGCATTGTACTCAATGATAGGTCTGATGAATGCCGAATACATTGGAGCAATGACTTCCTTGGACTTAGATGCCATACCTTTGTTTATAAGTTGCACAACATAAAATGATTTCCTCACCACTGTAGGCACGTGATGATCAAAGGCTAGATTACTATCTATGTGTGTCTGTAAGTCCTTGACTACTGGGTCAACTGGGTGTGTTGTCAATATGATAGTTACCAGGGATGGATGACTTCCCAAAGGATACTATTATCCATTTCTTAGCATTTAGTTTTAGTCCATGGCTCTGACACCAGTTGTTTGTCAGCCCTCCTGGAGAACATTTGTGTCAGTGTGATATTCAATCACAGCTCCTAATTTACAATCATCTGCAAATTTATTCAGAGACCACTGACATTGGCCTTCACTTCTGAGAAGTAAATACCAAAAAGGAGCAGTCCAAGAACTGATCCCTGAGGGACTCCAATTGTGACTGGCCTCTTTATAGAGGTGGAGTCCCCAATTCTAATTTCCTGTGTCCTGTCTGCAAGCCAGTTGGCTATCCAGTGGGTGGCATATGGGTTTGTACCTAACTTCTTGAATTTGTCAACAATGCCTGAGTGGGGTATTATGTCAAATGCCTTGGCCAGGTCAAGGTAGGCAGTGTGAATGATTTTTCCCTCATCCATTGCTTTGGTGACCTTCTCAAAGAAGTCCACCAGGTTGAGTAGGCATGATCTGCCCTTAATGAAGCCAGACTGGGTTGGGTCCTATGTCTGGAGGTTTACTATATCTCTGTTGATCATCTCCATGATAATTCTTTCCATGGCTTTACATATAAGACTAGTGAGACTTATGGGGCTGCACTTTCCAGGGTCTTTGTGCAGAGAGATGACTGTTGCCTTTCTCCATTCATGAGGTATGAAGCCTGTTTGTAGGCTACCATTAAATAGTAATTCCAGTGGCCCTAATAGGTCATGTTTCATGCTATTTAGTAGGCATGCTGGGATATTGTCTGGGCCCATTGATCCAGTGTTCTTGGGCTTAGAGAGAGCATTAAGGACCTGTTCCCTAGTGATAGTAGGGGGAGTTATATTTGATGATATTTCCTGAGGGAAGGCTGAGGGGGAGAGAGGAGTAAAGTCGGAGCTGAATTTATCAGCTAGAAGGTTTGCCATATCTTCTGGCTCAGTAGAGGTGTCTCAATTTACAATGAGCTCTGCACACAATTGTATATTGCCTTTGCGGTTGAGGCCGTAGTTAAGAATGCTTTGTGGTTGTCCTTGGCCTGGGAGTCCAAATGTACCTCAAAATTGGCTTTGGTAGAATTTATCTGTCCTCTGATTTGTTTGTTTAGTTTAATGAGAGTGTTTTTGTCCTGCTGGGTGCTGCACCTCCTAATTTTTGCCATGATTTTACTCCTCCTGTTATACCACCAATTGATTTTTTGATTCCACCAGAATGGTTTGTTTTTTGAGTTAGTTCTGTACTTCTTCCTGGTGGGCACAGCTGCCTCTATGCAGCCATTAACATGCTTGTACAGGGTTTAGGTGAACAGTTCTGCCAATACCTCTTTTATGCATAAAGTGGTAAATGAACTGTCAGTCGGAATGCCTGTTTTCCCACCTTGTTTCTTAATCCACAAAACAAAGGATAAAAGATTCTACACTTTCTTAGATGTGCATAGTCAACTCAGATTCTTCCTGGATAAGACTAAAAATATCTGCAAGTTGAATCAACTGTTTGTCTCTTTCCAGAATTCTAAGCTAGGGAATCCATGTTATAATCAAACTATTGCTAACTGGATTTCTAAATCCATTATGTTTTGCTCCAGGCAACATGGAAAGTCTCTACCATTCCCAACAAAGGCACACTCTACTAGAACAGTGGTCTCATCTGGAGCTTTTTACAAAGGGATTAACTATGGAATGATCTTAGAAGCAGCTACTTGGTCTTCTGTCTTAGAGAGTGGATGTTTTTTTTAAATCCAGAGCCACCTTTGCCAGGTCAGTCCTCTCTAGATTACTGGACAGTTCTCCTATTTTTCAGATATCCATCATTAATACTTCATAAGCTTTGGAACTCACCCAGCAGGTTTGGAATACTGCAACAATGATTTAAGGAAAGACATAATATAGCTGTGTAAGACGTTACCATAGCAGCCGATCTCCTACTGATCGCTTTGGCAGTATTCCTTCCCACCCTAACGTCCCTCTTCTTTGTTTCTTCCTCAAGTCTCTTTCTAGACTGAGGGGGAACTACTGTCCATTTGTCTCCCCCCTCTTCTCTGAAGAGTTTAATTTGTTTTGTTTTGGTACCATGGCCTGACATCCAGGTTATTTGGCAAGATAACCCAACAGTTTGGAATACCTCAGCAGTGATTATTAAGACATTTACTGTTATCTAAGTTCTTAGAAAACTGTACTTTTCTTCATATGGACTACATACTTCATCTCCCTGTTGAACCACAATGACCTCTCTACCCCCCAAGTCCTTTCCTATAGTTGTTAGTGTGCTGTTCATTATCTTTTTCCAAAGGATTTTTATCCCCAGTGCTTTCATCTTTCTGTCTCAAGAGGTTTCCCTAGTTAAACATAATTTGCATTTCTTAAGTTCCACACTTTGATTTTATATGCTTTGCCTGTTGGTCCCCTCATTCATGGGAAGCCAGTGTCTTATCACCCACCCACCAGTACAGGCTTTCTAATCACCTCCTGTGTAGGAACCTTTTAAAGCTCATAGTGAAATCCAGGTAGTCTGTCACTGCTGGTACTCCTTTGTTAAATTCTCTTGTTATCTAATCATAAATCATAAGCAGGTGCAAATACATCTTTGCCCTCATCTCGTGCTGGATAATATTCTGGAAATTGTTTTCTTCCACAGTGGCAAAAACAGCCTTTTTCCCATTCTATCCATCATTCTTCCCGCTGCTACTGTTAAACTAACAGGTATGTAGTCCCCAGATTTCTTCTCCTCCTTCACCATTCATGGGTACCATAGGGACAGTGCTGTCAGTCATTGGAAATGGGCATGGGGAATGGCATGGGAATGGCAGGGCTGTCAATCATTGGAAAGTGGCATGGGGAATGGCAGGGCTGTCAGTCATTGGAAAGTGGCATGGAGAATAGCATGGGAATGGTAGGGCTGTCGGTCATTGGAAATGGGCATGGGGAATAGCATGAGAATGGCAGGGCTGTCAGCCATTGAAAATGGGCATGGGGAATAGCATGGGAATGGCAGGGCTGTCAGTCATTGGAAATAAGCATGGGGAATTGCATGGGAATGGCAGGGCTGTCAGCCATTGAAAATGGGCATGTGGAATAGCATGGGAATGGCAGGGCCGTTAGCCAATGGAAATGGGCATGGGGAATGGCATGGGAATGGCAGGGCTGTCAGCCATTGAAAATGGGCATGTGGAATAGCATGGGAATGGCAGGGCTGTCAGCCATTGAAAACGGACATGGGGAATAACATGGGAATGGCAGGGCTGTCAGCCATTGAAAATGGGCATGGGGAATAGCATGGGAATGGCAGGGCTGTCAGTCATTGGAAATGGGCATGGAGAATGGCAAGGCTGTCAGCCATTGAAAATGGGCATGTGAAATAGCATGGGAATGGCAGGGCTGTTAGCCAATGGAAGTGGGCATGGGGAATGGCAGGGCTGTCAGCCAGTGGAAATGGGCATGGGGAATGGGCATGGGAATGGCAGGGCTGTCAGCCATTGAAAATGGGCATGGGAAATAGCATGGGAATGGCAGGGCTGTCAGTCATTGGAAATGGGCATGGGGAATGGCATGGGAAATGGCAGGGCTGTCAGTCATTAGAAATGGGCATGGGGAATAGCATGGGAATGGCAGGGCTGTCAGTCTTTTGAAATGGGAATGGGGAATAACATGGAAATGGCAGGGCTGTCATTCATTGGAAATGGGCATGGGGAATAGCATGGGAATGGCAGGGCTGTCAGCCATTGAAAATGGGCATGTGGAATAGCATGGGAATGGCAGGGCTGTTAGCCAATGGAAATGGGCATGGGGAATGGCATGGGAATGGCAGCGCTGTCAGTCATTGGAAGTGGGCATGGGAAATAGCATGGGAATGGCAGGGCTTTTAGCCAATGGAAATGGGCATGGGGAATGGCATGAGAATGGCAGGGCTGTCAGTCATTGGAAATGGGCATGGGGAATGGCATGGGAATGGCAGGGCTGTCAGTCATTGGAAATGGGCATGTGGAATAGCATGGGAATGGCAGGGCTGTCAGTCACTAGAAATGGGCATGGGGAATGGCATGGGAATGGCAGGGCTGTCAGCCATTGAAAATAGGCATGTGGAATTGCATGGGAATGGCAGGACTGTCAGCTATTGAAAATGGGCATGGGGAATAGCACGGGAATGGCAGGGCTGTCAGCCATTGAAAATGGGCATGGGGAATAGCATGGGAATGGCAGGGCTGTCAGTCACTGGAAATGGGCATGGGGAATGGCATGGGAATGGTAGGGCTGTCAGCCAATGGAAATGGGCATGGGGAATGGCATGGGAATGGCAGGGCTGTCAGTCATTGGAAATGGGCATGGGGAATGGCATGGGAATGGCAGGGCTGTCAGCCATTGAAAATGGGCATGTGGAATAGCATGGGAATGGCAGGGCTGTCAGTTATTGGAAATGGGCATGTGGAATAGCATGGGAATGGCAGGGCTGTCAGTCACTGGAAATGGGCATGTGGAATAGCATGGGACTGGCAGGGCTATCAGCCAATGGAAATGAATATGGGGAATGGCATGCGAATGGCAGGGCTGTCAGTTATTGGAAATGTGCATGGGGAATGGCATGGGAACTGGCAGGGCTGTCAGTCATTGGAAATGGGCATGTGGAATAGCATGGGAATGGCAGGGCTGTCAGCCAATGGAAATGGATATGGGGAATGGCATGCAAATGGCAGGGCTGTCAGTTATTGGAAATGGGCATGGGGAATGGCATGGGAACTGGCAGGTGGCACTAACAGCAAGCAGCTTGTACTAATTAACAAGCTGCTTGTATATAGCTGCATCAGTCATTCAGCTCAATGTTGGTCATCTTTCACTGAAGTTATCCTCAGGTACCCCATTTCTTAGGTACATTTTCTGACTCATGCTGCATTTATATTTCTTACCTGTCATAAAGCTGTATAGCCTTTATTTATTAATATTATACTCCTAACATTTCCTGCATGTTTCAGCAGACACTCATGGGGTGGGCATGCAATATGTCCAATCAGATCAAGTCATTCACTTATGCAAGTGGTATAGTCGTGCTGTCAGCCCTGCCACCCCTTGAACTAAACACCTCCCTGGTCTGCACCAGTCACTGGTGAGACACCTCATCAAGATATCCTTTTCACATACACAACCACATTCCACAAGGAGAGGTAAGCAAGCAAATGTCTTCTCATTTTTCTCCCACTGCCAGCCCTTCATCTTTGGCAGTACAGGCAGACACCCTAAACCTGTGTCAGCAGGCCTGCTATATGTTTATTCTGACTTATATTTTGACAAATGTGCAAAGATATTTTGCTTCAGATCCTGGATAAGTGCAAGCACACAAATCCATGCATTTTTATTTTTGTGTTCATTTTTGTTTTAAGTTGCATATTTCTACTACTTGTGTTACAATCTTAAAATTTGCAAAACTTAAAAAGTTAGTCTGTGAAAAGGAAGAAGAGTCACTTACTTGTTCAGCCAAGTCAGGTGTTTTCCAGTACATTTCCAAACAATTAGTTGTGTTTCTTTGTTTGTATCTCAGGAAATACAAACAGTTACATATTTATCTGAACATTTTATTACACACCTGAACTTCTGATAATTTATGGGGCCTCTGAGCTGTTTAAAGCATTATATACCAAGGAAGTATTTATGGAGTACAGTTTCTTGTCCTTTACAAGTCATTTTATTGTCTGGCTTTCCCTGCATGTTTTGTTTTTCAGAGAATAGTCTGTGTACTTTAGAACCACTGATAAGTTAAACAGTGATGCGAGTCATCTGTTTTTTCACATTGTCTGTCATCAGTGACACAATACCAGATAATTCAGATTCACTGTAATTACTGTAAACATCTTGTGTTGTATTTGATGGCTACAGCTGTCAGTCTATGGAATTAAATTTTGTAAGGCTCAGGCCTGATTTTCAAACATTCATTACAGAATGATGAAAAGCCCTAGTGAAGGGCCCATCACATTCATCTGGTTGGGTTCATGATTCTTTGTTCCAAGTATTACAACAGTATAAGTTAGAGTGGAGACTAGAATATCTTATTCCTTGGGGTGTAAAAAACTCGCCCCCTTCCATTTTGCTTATCAGTCTCAGAATGGGCATTCTTCAAACTTGCACTTGTTCTAACCCAGAAACATTCACAAACACATTCCAGTGCCTTCATGTAAGCCATCATGCATGTAAAACACTAAATGTATTGTTCAAACCCACAAACACTTGCTCACACACACGTGCGCATGCACACACACACACACACACACACACACACACACACACACACACACACACACACACACACACAACATCATTAATGCCAAAAATTTTGGTATATACAGAACCCACTTACCATTAACTAACACGCACATTTCAAACAGAAAAGAAGCAGTCAGTGTTCCTACTTTCAGCTCCTGCTATCAATAAACAATAAGTAATTTCGACAAAAAAAAAGATGACACTGAACTCTGGCAATGAAGTGCACACTCAACAGAATGTACATATACACAAATATATATATATATATATATATATATATATATATATATATGTGTGTGTGTGTGTGTGTGTGTGTGTGTGTATGTGTGTGTGTGTGTGTGTATGCGTGTGTGTGTATGCGTGTGTGTGCTGACCCAAATGTCGATAGTCAAAAAGTCGACCACAAAATGTCAACAACATGAATGCTGACATGCTACTATCCATGCTCCACCCCCCAGACCCCTTGTTAATTATATTTACTAAGTCTGTGCTCTCACCATATAGGAGAAAGGGCATATTGTCCAGCACTGAAAACTGTGCATTCTTACACACCTGTTAACATTCTGCGTAGCTAACTAAATTGTGTCAACTAAACTATACCTTAGCAGTTTTTGCAATAGTTTTGGCATTTCAACTGACAGGAGAAGTGCTGTGCAAAACATACATGGACAGGTTGGGATTTAACATAGCGAGACAGCTTTAAAAAAAGCAACAGAGAATCTCCGTTGCTTTTTTTAAAGCTGTCTCGGTATGTTAAACCCATTTAACATAGCGAGACAGTTTTGAAAAAAGCAACGGAGAAAGCAAGATCTCCGTTGTTTTTTACAAACTGTCCCACTATGTTAAAGGAGATTAACATAGCAAGACAGCTTTAAAAAATCAACGGATCATCTCCGTTGCTTTTTTAAAGCTGTCTCACTATGTTAAACTCGTTTAACATAGCGAAACAGTGAGAAGAAAGAGTTATAGTAATGGAAAAAGTCTGGGTGACCGGACCTTTTCCCATTACTATAACTGATTTACAATGTGCACGCTGACCAATCAGCGTGCACGTTTTTGAATATTAATGGGGGGGGGGGTTGTATAATGGCTAATATTCAGAAAATGGTTCATAGGTTCTTACTATACTATTGACCCTAGAGAATCTTTTGAACCTAGACATGCATTCCCATGATTTTTTTTCCTTGTAATTTAAATATGAAGTAACCCAGAACAGTGAAACATTTACATATACCACTTTCATAAGAAACAAGAGTGCTACTTCAGGGATGAATTTGTGGTTTCCTATCCAGTCGTCCAGAACACATTTGAATGTGGAAAGGAAGATGATTCCAAAGAAGTGGAATTCCTTGTAATTCATCGCTACCTCTCTAACATATTTTATTTATATCGCAGAACAGATTAAGATCTCTTGAGACAAAACAGTCCACAGTGAAACCGACCTAGTACCTAGCTTTGATGGGGTGCAGACTAGATATCACACTCATGCAAGCTTTCCAGCCACCAGACAAAGTGCATAACCTCACCATTTACTTGCTTTGTCTTCTTCCTATTCAGTCCTGTACTACAGGGAAGATCCTAAGAGCACTTGGGTTCATGGCAGCCTCATTCCACATAATACCCCTCTTGCCAGACTCAATATGAGGAAAATCCGGTGGTACCTGAAATCCACCTAGCCCCAACATTCCTATCTCCTCCACACCCATATTCCCCTCCTGCCTTGCCTGACAAGGAAATCCTTTGGTAGATATCACAGATAAAACTCAACACAGGATTACAAAACTCAACCTGGGATCACCCTTCAAAGTGCAGATACTGCAACAGGAGTTGCACACAGATGCATCAATGTGTGGAAACATGGACGGGCAACCTAAGAGTCCCAGGGCAATGGCCAACAAATCTAAGACTGAAACACATAAATCTAAAGGAGAAGAGCGCACTAATACAAGCCCTGCAGATCCCCTCCCATTGTCAGACCCAGGCCCATTAAGAGTGTTCACAGACAACACAGAGGTCATGTGGTACATGAAGAATTGGTGGGGGAGGGTACCAGATCTCATCAACTGTGGAGAGTGGTTCTTTTTGGAATGGGAGCAGGCCACAAAACCAAACCTGTTTCTCTAAGTGGTTTATATTCCCTCACAGGACAATGTTCTGTCAGACTTTCTAAACAGGTGAATGGATGCTGAACAGGGAAATCTTAGAAAAAGTACAATAAATGGGGAAATGGTTCAGACAGATTTATTTACCTCCATCAAAAAAAAACAACTTGCACACTTTTGCACCAAGACCCACTGTCTTCAAGCTTGGAAAAACAGATGCAATGTACTTTCCTTAGAAATAGATGTTGATTTATGCCTTTCTTCCATTTCCTCTTCTCCCAAAAATCTTACTAGAGATCAAAAGAGAATACCTAAAGATCTTACTGGTAACTCCCTATTGACCAAGGCAGTACTGATCCCCTCTTTTCTTCTCCGTAGCCAAAGGCCATCACAAGAAGTTACCCTCCTCAGTGCACTTGCTCACACAACTGAAAGGCTCATTACTGCATCCCAACCTGTCACCCCTAAACCTTTCATTATAAATTATAGGATTATGATCTCTTTTAGAAACCAATTTTCTGAGGACATGATTAAGGTTTTCCAGGAGGCAAGGAAACCTATTTCCAGGAAATCTTATATAGCAAATTGTCTGACTAAAAAATAACACTCAGTACAGGCTGATGCCTGAATGGTCTTCCTGTATTTGAGTGAGCTATTGAAATCTGGCATAGTCTATCCATCTATTAAAGCACACATTTCAGCCATATCTGCTTGGTTAGCTCTGTATCCATTTTTTCTGACCACATTAGAGGTTAATCAGTTTTGTGTAATGCACCAGAATCATCCAAGGAAAGTAATCCCTCTCACTTGGGACATCAGTTTTGTGCTGGAGAAGCTCACTCTCCCATCTTTTGCACCAGCAATCTCTGCCTCTCCCTAGTCCTGTACTTGGAAAATCATTCTTCTGGTAGCTCTCAACTCAGCTAGATCAGTCACTGAACAAAAGGCCATTATCGCAACTCCTCTTTCTTTATCTTTTACAAGGATAGAGTGTCATTGAGGGCCATAGGTTCATAGGTGTTTACTAAGCTAATGACCACAAGGGTCTTTTTAAGCCTAGCCATGCATCCCAAATCTCTGTCAAGTTTTGACACCCTTGATAAATGTAAGCATGGGCCTAGGAGATGAACCATTTACAGCTTACCTGTGTCCATTAGAGACATAGGTGCCAAACCAGGGATGAATTTCTGGTTTCCCATCCACTTGTCCAAGTTGCACTTGAATTGGGTTAGGGATGAACTTTGCTTCACATGGATGTTCTATTAGATGGGATAATCTCTGGGATGCATACCTATCTCTCCAGCAGGTCCAGTTTATATCACAGGCTAGGTTTAAGTCTTTAGAGCAGGTAATTGTGGTGCTGTTTGTTTTGTAGATATGCAGGAGGTCCATCAGAGTGGGGTCTAAAAATGCCCTGTATGCCAGGCATAAATCTCCCCTCAAAGGCCTGCAGAAGACAGAATACAGGGATAGGGGCTTGAGGTGGTCTGCATAGGACATATTACTTATGCCCTGTATTCTTTTAGTGAGGAACCTCTGTGGACGTTCCAGTTGTTGGATATGCCTGATTAGGTACATACCAAAGGGGCATTGTACTCAATGATAGGTCTGATGAATGCCGAATACAGTGGAACAATGACTTCATTGGACCTAGATGCCATACCTTTGTTTATAAGTTGCGCAACATAAAATGATTTCCTCACCACTGTAGACACATGATGATCAAAGGCTAGATTACTATCTATGTGTGTCTCTAAGTCCTTGACTACTGCGTCAACTGGGTGTGTTGCCAATATGATAGTTACCAGGGATGGATGACTTCCCAAAGGATATTATCCATTTCTTAGCATTTAGTTTTAGTCCATGGCTCTGACACCAGTTGTTTGTAAGCCCTCCTGGAGAACATTTGTGTCAGTGTGATATTCAATCACAGCTCCTAATTTACAATTGTCTGCAAATTTATTCAGAGACCACTGACATTGGCCTTCACTTCTGAGAAGTAAATACCAAAAAGGAGCAGTCCAAGAACTGATCCCTGAGGGACTCCAATTGTGACTGGCCTCTTTGTAGAGGTGGAGTCCCCAATTCTAATTTCCTGTGTCCTGTCTGCAAGCCAGTTGGCTATCCAGTGGGTGACATATGGGTTTGTACCTAACTTCTTGAATTTGTCAACAATGCCTGAGTGGGGTATTGTGTCAAATGCCTTGGCCAGGTCAAGGTAGGCAGTGTGAATGATTTTTCCCTCATCCATTGCTTTGGTGACCTTCTCAAAGAAGTCCACCAGGTTGAGTAGGCATGATCTGCCCTTAATGAAGCCAAACTGGGTTGGGTCCCATGTCTGGAGGTTTACTATATCTCTGTTGATCATCTCCATGATAATTCTTTCCATGGCTTTACATATAAGACTAGTGAGACTTACGGGGCTGTAGTTTCCAGGGTCTTTGTGCAGAGAGATGACTGTTGCCTTTCTCCATTCATGAGACATGAAGCCTGTTTGAAGGCTACCATTAAATAGTAATTCCAGTGGCCCTAATAGGTCATGTTTCATGCTATTTAGTAGGCATGCTGGGATATTGTCTGGGCCCATTGATCTAGTGTTCTTGGGCTTAGAGAGAGCATTAAGGACATGTTCCCTTGTGATAGTAGGGGGAGTTATATTTGATGATATTTCCTGAGGGAAGGTTGAGGGGGAGAGAGGAGTAAAGTTGGAGCTGAAGTTATCAGCCAGAAGGTTTGCCATATCTTCTGGCTCAGTATAGGTGGCTCAATTTACAATGAGCTCTGCACACAATTGTATATTGCCTTTGTGGTTGAGGACATAGCTAAAGAATGCTTTGTGGTTGTCCTTGGCCTGGGAGGCCAAATGTACCTCAAAATTGGCTTTGGTAGAATTTATCTGTCCTCTGATTTGTTTGTTTAGTTTGATGAGAGTGCTTTTGTCCTGCTGGGTGCTGCACCTCCTAATTTTTGCCGTGGTTTTCCTCCTCCTGTTATACCACCAATTAATTTTGTGATTCCACCAGAATGGTTTGTTTTTTGAGTTAGTTCTGTACTTCTTCCTGGTGGGCACAGCTGCCTCTATGCAGCTATTAACATGCTTGTACAGGGTTTATGTGAACAGTTCTGCCAATACCTCTTTTATGCATAAAGTGGTAAATGAACTGTCAGTCGGAATGCCTGTTTTCCCACCTTGTTTCTTAATCCACAAAACAAAGGAGAAAAGATTCTACACTTTCTTAGATGTGCATAGTCAACTCAGATTCTACCTGGATAAGACTAAAAATATCTGCAAGTTGAATCAACTGTTTGTCTCTTTCCAGGATTCTAAGCTAGGGAATCCATGTTATAATCAAACTATTGCTAACTGGATTTCTAAATCCATTATGTTTTGCTCCAGGCAACATGGAAAGTCTCTACCATTTCCAACAATGGCACACTCTACTAGAACAGTGGTCTCATCTGGAGCTTTTTACAAAGGGATTAACTATGGAATGATCTTAGAAGCAGCTACTTGGTCTTCTGTCTTAGAGAGTGGATGTTTTTTTTAAATCCAGAGCCACCTTTGCCAGGTCAGTCCTCTCTAGATTACTGGACAGTTCTCCTATTTTTCAGATATCCATCATTAATACTTCATAAGCTTTGGAACTCACCCAGCAGGTTTGGAATACTGCAACAATGATTTAAGGAAAGACATAATATAGCTGTGTAAGACGTTACCATAGCAGCCGATTTCCTACTGATCGCTGTGGCAGTATTCCTTCCCACCCTAACTTCCCTCTTCTTTGTTTCTTCCTTCAGTCTCTTTCTAGACTGAGGGGGAACTACTGTCCATTTTTCTCCCCCCTCTTCTCTGAACAGTTTAATTTGTTTTGGTTTGGTACCATGGCCTGACATCCAGGTTATTTGGCAAGATAACCCAACAGTTTGGAATACCTCAGCAGTGATTAGTAAGACATTTACTGTTATCTAAGTTCTTAGAAAACTGTACTTTTCTTCATATGGACTACATACTTCATCTCCCTGTTGAACCACAATGACCTCTCTACCCCCCAAGTCCTTTCCTATAGTTGTTAGTGTGCTGTTCATTATCTTTTTCCAAAGGATTTTTATCCCCAGTGCTTTCATCTTTCTGTCTCAAGAGGTTTCCCTAGTTAAACATAATTTGCATTTCTTAAGTTCCACACTTTGATTTTATATGCTTTGCCTGTTGGTCCCCTCATTCATGGGAAGCCAGTGCCTTATCACCCACCCACCAGTACAGGCTTTCTAATCACCTCCTGTGTAGGAACCTTTTAAAGCTCATAGTGAAATCCAGGTAGTCTGTCACTGCTGGTACTCCTTTGTTAAATTCTCTTGTTATCTAATCATAAATCATAACCAGGTGCAAATACATCTTTGCCCTCATCTCGTGCTGGATGATATTCTGGAAATTGTTTTCTTCCACAGTGGCAAAAACAGCCTTTTTCCCATTCTATCCATCATTCTTCCCGCTGCTACTGTTAAACTAACAGGTATGTAGTCCCCAGATTTCTTCTCCTCCTTCACCATTCATGGGTACCATAGGGACAGTGCTGTCAGTCATTGGAAATGGGCATGGGGAATGGCATGGGAATGGCAGGGCTGTCAATCATTGGAAAGTGGCATGGGGAATGGCAGGGCTGTCAGTCATTGGAAAGTGGCATGGAGAATAGCATGGGAATGGTAGGGCTGTCGGTCATTGGAAATGGGCATGGGGAATAGCATGGGAATGGCAGGGCTGTCAGCCATTGAAAATGGGCATGGGGAATAGCATGGGAATGGCAGGGCTGTCAGTCATTGGAAATAAGCATGGGGAATTGCATGGGAATGGCAGGGCTGTCAGCCATTGAAAATGGGCATGTGGAATAGCATGGGAATGGCAGGGCCGTTAGCCAATGGAAATGGGCATGGGGAATGGCATGGGAATGGCAGAGCTGTCAGTCATTGGAAATGGGCAAGGAGAATGGCATGGGAATGGCAGGGCTGTCAGCCATTGAAAATGGGCATGTGGAATAGCATGGGAATGGCAGGGCTGTCAGTCATTGGAAATGGGCATGGGGAATGGCATGGGAATGGCAGGGCTGTCAGCCATTGAAAATGGGCATGTGGAATAGCATGGGAATGGCAAGGCTGTCAGCCATTGAAAACGGACATGGGGAATAACATGGGAATGGCAGGGCTGTCAGCCATTGAAAATGGGCATGGGGAATGGCAGGGCTGTTAGCCATTGAAAATGGGCATGTGAAATAGCATGGGAATGGCAGGGCTGTTAGCCAATGGAAGTGGGCATGGGGAATGGCATGGGAATGGCAGGGCTGTCAGCCAATGGAAATGGGCATGGGGAATGGGCATGGGAATGGCAGGGCTGTCAGCCATTGAAAATGGGCATGGGAAATAGCATGGGAATGGCAGGGCTGTCAGTCATTGGAAATGGGCATGGGGAATGGCATGGGAAATGGCAGGGCTGTCAGTCATTAGAAATGGGCATGGGGAATAGCATGGGAATGGCAGGGCTGTCAGTCTTTTGAAATGGGAATGGGGAATAACATGGAAATGGCAGGGCTGTCATTCATTGGAAATGGGCATGGGGAATAGCATGGGAATGGCAGGGCTGTCAGCCATTGAAAATGGGCATGTGGAATAGCATGGGAATGGCAGGGCTGTTAGCCAATGGAAATGGGCATGGGGAATGGCATGGGAATGGCATGGCTGTCAGTCATTGGAAGTGGGCATGGGAAATAGCATGGGAATGGCAGAGCTTTTAGCCAATGGAAATGGGCATGGGGAATGGCATGAGAATGGCAGGGCTGTCAGTCATTGGAAATGGGCATGGGGAATGGCATAGGAATGGCAGGGCTGTCAGTCATTGGAAATGGGCATGGGGAATGGCATGGGAATGGCAGGGCTGTCAGCCATTGAAAATGGGCATGTGGAATAGCATGGGAATGGCAGGGCTGTCAGTCACTAGAAATGGGCATAGGGAATGGCATGGGAATGGCAGGGCTGTCAGCCATTGAAAATAGGCATGTGGAATAGCATGGGAATGGCAGGACTGTCAGCTATTGAAAATGGGCATGGGGAATAGCACGGGAATGGCAGGGCTGTCAGCCATTGAAAATGGGCATGGGGAATAGCACGGGAATGGCAGGGCTGTCAGCCATTGAAAATGGGCATGGGGAATAGCATGGGAATGGCAGGGCTGTCAGTCACTGGAAATGGGCATGGGGAATGGCACGGGAATGGCAGGGCTGTTAGCCAATGGAAATGGGCATGGGAAATGGCATGGGGAATGGCATGGAAATGGCAGGGCTGTCAGCCAATGGAAATGGGCATGTGGAATAGCATGGGAATGGCAGGGCTGTCAGTTATTGGAAATGGGCATGTGGAATAGCATGGGAATGGCAGGGCTGTCAGTCACTGGAAATGGGCATGTGGAATAGCATGGGACTGGCAGGGCTGTCAGCCAATGGAAATGAATATGGGGAATGGCATGCGAATGGCAGGGCTGTCAGTTATTGGAAATGTGCATGGGGAATGGCATGGGAACAGGCAGGGCTGTCAGTCATTGGAAATGGGCATGTGGAATAGCATGGGAATGGCAGGGCTGTCAGCCAATGGAAATGGATATGGGGAATGGCATGCGAATGGCAGGGCTGTCAGTTATTGGAAATGGGCATGGGGAATGGCATGGGAACTGGCAGGTGGCACTAACAGCAAGCAGCTTGTACTAATTAACAAGCTGCTTGTATATAGCTGCATCAGTCATTCAGCTCAATGTTGGTCATCTTTCACTGAAGTTATCCTCAGGTACCCCATTTCTTAGGTACATTTTCTGACTCATGCCGCATTTATATTTCTTACCTGTCATAAAGCTGTATAGCCTTTATTTATTAATATTATACTCCTAACATTTCCTGCATGTTTCAGCAGACACTCATGGGGTGGGCATGCAATATGTCCAATCAGATCAAGTCATTCACTTATGCAAGTGGTATAGTCGCGCTGTCAGCCCTGCCACCCCTTGAACTAAACACCTCCCTGGTCTGCACCAGTCACTGGTGAGACACCTCATCAAGATATCCTTTTCACATACACAACCACATTCCACAAGGAGAGGTAAGCAAGCAAATGTCTTCTCATTTTTCTCCCACTGCCAGCCCTTCATCTTTGGCAGCACAGGCAGACACCCTAAACCTGTGTCAGCAGGCCTGCTATATGTTTATTCTGACTTATATTTTGACAAATGTGCAAAGATATTTTGCTTCAGATCCTGGATAAGTGGAAGCACACAAATCCATGCATTTTTATTTTTGTGTTCATTTTTGTTTTAAGTTGCATATTTCTACTACTTGTGTTATAATCTTAAAATTTGCAAAACTTAAAAAGTTAGTCTGTGAAAAGGAAGAAGAGTCACTTACTTGTTCAGCCAAGTCAGGTGTTTTCCAGTACATTTCCAAACAATTAGTTGTGTTTCTTTGTTTGTATCTCAGGAAATACAAACAGTTACATATTTATCTGAACATTTTATTACACACCTGAACTTCTGATAATTTATGGGGCCTCTGAGCTGTTTAAAGCATTATATACCAAGGAAGTATTTATGGAGTACAGTTTCTTGTCCTTTACAAGTCATTTTATTGTCTGGCTTTCCCTGCATGTTTTGTTTTTCAGAGAATAGTCTGTGTACTTTAGAACCACTGATAAGTTAAACAGTGATGCGAGTCATCTGTTTTTTCACATTGTCTGTCTTCAGTGACACAATACCAGATAATTCAGATTCACTGTAATTACTGTAAACATCTTGTGTTGTATTTGATGGCTACAGCTGTCAGTCTATGGAATTAAATTTTGTAAGGCTCAGGCCTGATTTTCAAACATTCATTACAGAATGATGAAAAGCCCTAGTGAAGGGCCCATCACATTCATCTGGTTGGGTTCATGATTCTTTGTTCCAAGTATTACAACAGTATAAGTTAGAGTGGAGACTAGAATATCTTATTCCTTGGGGTGTAAAAAACTCACCCCCTTCATTTTGCTTATCAGTCTCAGAATGGGCATTCTTCAAACTTGCACTTGTTCTAACCCAGAAACATTCACAAACACATTCCAGTGCCTTCATGTAAGCCATCATGCATGTAAAACACTAAATGTATTGCTCAAACCCACAAACACTTGCTCACACACACGTGCGCGCGCACACACACACACACACACACACACACACACACACACACACACACAACATCATTAATGCCAAAACTTTTGGTATATACAAAACCCACTTACCATTAAATAACACGCACATTTCAAACAGAAAAGAAGCAGTCAGTGTTCCTACTTTCAGCTCCTGCTATCAATAAACAATAAGTAATTTCAACAAAAAAAAAGATGGCACTGAACTCTGGCAATGAAGTGCACACTCAACAGAATGTACATATACACAAATATATATATATATATATATATATATATATATATATATATATATATATATATATATATATGTGTGTGTGTGTGTGTGTGTGTGTGTGTGTGTGTGTGTGTGTATGTGTGTGTGTGTGTGTGTGTGTGTGTGTATGCGTGTGTGCTGACCCAAATGTCGATAGTCAAAAAGTCGACCACAAAATGTCAACAACATGAATGCTGACATGCTACTATCCATGCTCCACCCCTCAGACCCCTTGTTAATTATATTTACTAAGTCTGTGCTCGCACCATATAGGAGAAAGGGCATATTGTCCAGCACTGAAAACTGTGCATTCTTACACACCTGTTAACATTCTGCGTAGCTAACTAAATTGTGTCAACTAAACTATACCTTAGCAGTTTTTGCAATAGTTTTGGCATTTCAACTGACAGGAGAAGTGCTGTGCAAAACATACATGGACATGCCATGATAAAAAAATAAATAAATAAAAAACAGCTTTTAGTCAGCACTGGTATGACCGCTGTAGTGCACATTTTAAAACTTTGCTGTGAGCACTCTGTCAACAGTAAAGGGGAAATATTAGATATCTTAGCTGTAGGCAGATTTAAGAGAAGTTTTGTCAAGTAAAATAAGAAAGTAGGTCTTAAAGTGATTTCATTGACTCCGATAAGCCAGTCGCTCTAGTAGACTACTATTAATTGATGATGATACAGTGTTTAAAAATGAATTAAGTTTCTAAAGCTAAAACTGTATTAAGGTATACACCTTTTGTGAAACTAAAATCAACAAGTAAAGAGTTATTTTTTTTTTTTTTACAATTTTTAAAAAAGAGGTCACATTGCTAAATTCTGTCCTGGAACATCTGCCAGGAAAATGTGAGAAATGAAATTTATGCTTAAATAAAGAATTGTTTTCAGAGATACCAGAGGGAACTGAACTAACAGAATATAACATTAGAAACAAAACTCTGGGGTACACTTAATATTTATGATCAGAGCGGTATCACAAGCCTCAACTTGTTTAACTCTATTTAGGCTTCTATACATCAGGCATGGCATCTTGCCGGGTTTCTTGACATTGCCAAGAAAACTTGGGAAGTAAAATAGACACCATTTGAAAATGTGATCAAACCTTATTCTAGTTTACAGGATAGTCTAAAGCTAATAATGGCTATAGTAAAGAGCACATGCAGAGAGCCCAGGAGATACATCAACATATCTATAATATGAATGCCCCAAATCGTAAATGCCAAACAGTAACAAACCAGCGCACACAGATATTCCAAAAAGTAAATGAAGGCTCCACTCCCAAATAGACCTGAACGCTCTATTTAATTCAAATGCACAAATACAATCAACGTTTCAAACGCTGATTGTATTTGTGCATTTGAATTAAATAGAGCGTTCAGGTCTATTTGGGAGTGGAGCCTTCATTTATAATATGAATGCCCGACTTAGAGAATTTACCTCTGGAGACAAGGTACTAGTATTAGTATTCGCTGCAGAAAATGCATTTCTGGCTAAATAGCAGAGGCCATTTACGGTAGTAGAATCAGTACAGTGGGTTATAAGCTTAGGCAGCCAGGGAAGAGAAAGATCAAGCAAATTTGTGACATTAATGTGTTGAAGCCATGTAAGGAAACAAACAATACTGCAGAGGTTTTACACATTGAAGTTCCTAGTGGAAAGTCTAGGGATTCTTGGCCTAAGAAACAAAGAAACCAAAGTAAAAATCAAACTAAAATGACAGCAAAGTGGATCCGACCACTTCACAAAATAAGAATCAATTTAATTAAACCCTTCCATCTCAAATCATCATAGCACTTCATCAGAATCAAGAACAAACATGCAAAGAACTTTTAAATAATGAAAGTAGTAAAACACATGACAAATACCAACCAATAAAAACAAGTCAATTAAAAACAAGGGAACAATTGATCATATAACAAATATAATACTTTCTAATGTTAATATATGTGATCACAGGCCCAAGCAGAAGAATCCTTGGCAAAATTGCAGAAATAGGAAGTAAAATAATTTCTCTTAAGAAATAAGGAAGTGTTTTTTACAGATACCTGACAGAACTAAACTAATATAGAGATGACAGCTGGGGTAAAAGTTAGAGTGAGACCTTACAGAGTGCCAGAGTCACAAAAGCAATTAGTATACAGATACATTAGGAAAATGCTTAAATTACATATGATTGAGGAATCACTGAGCTGCTTGAGCAACCTGATAGCACTAATCCCTAAACCTGATGGAACTATCAGCTTTGGTAACAACTCTGGGAAACTAAATAGTATTTCAAACTTTGATAGCTATTATATGCCCAGAAGTGATGATTTGATAGAGAACTCAGGCAAAGCTAGATATTTTGCAATACTAGATGTGAAGGCTGCCAGCCAGCCAGCTAGCTAGAATTTTGTAAATGATTCTATGTCATTTGTGAATAGTAATATGATTTGTATGCTTGCCTTAGAAATGCAAGGAAATTATATGTTCTGTACTGAAATTCAAGAATGTAACTACAGTGCACCCTGCTGGAAAAAGAGCAGAAATGTGTATAAACTACATGCCTATGTAAATGTATGTTTTGATGGTAAAGGCTGGAATATACAGAGTTAAATTGCAAACTCTTAAGAAAATAAAGAGTTTTACGACATGTATAAAGTTAGTTTATCCCAGCTAAGAGACAGAATGTCTACAGCTAGAGTTTCTTTCTATTGTCTAAAGACAGAGATAATTACTAGGTTTCACGTGTAAAGTGTGTTTGTATTGCTCTGTGACTTTCTAGCAGCTGTACACTTGAGAGATAAGTATTTTTGACAGAGACATGTTAAATTCTGTTGGTATCTGTTTAGCCAAGGAATTAGATGCAAGTGTCAAACAGTGATGTCATCTAGCTAACCCAGCAGTAATGTGTATTATTAATTTAAGAACTATCTCAGAGAAAAAGTCAGTGCATTTTATATTTTGTTCTGGACCTGTAAACATCTCTTCAACACTTCTTATCTATATCTGCCTGGCTCTGTAAGTAAGACATTTAGGGCATAGCATTTCTTAGAGATAGATAGGAATATAGCAAGAGCAGTCCAGATGTTTTCTGTATTTATGTGAGACTGTTCTGCAATGTTGTTTTAAAAATGTCCTGTGATTCTGAACTCTATTGTCACTGTGTTGAGTTAATGAGTATTGTCTTATACTTTTATTATTTATTATTAACTATATTTATACCTTTTATTTGTGGCTGGTTTTGTTTAAAGATATTTAAGCTCTTACAGTACTTGTGTATGTATTTGGTGATACTTTATAGGCCACTCTTGAATAGTCTTAAAAGTTCTGGTCACACTTACCATTTGGATAATAGTAACATTACACAGTAAGATTGGGCACCCTTTGGTAAGGGCCTTTATAGTAGCTGATGAGTAAGGGCGGTTGGTGGCAGTGATTACTACTGGCTATAGTCTGGGCAGAAAGGTGCATAGCTAGTAAACCTGTGCCAGCCTTCCCCAGAAGTGTCTGTGTATTTGTATATAAATCAAATCTCATAGGTCTGTGTGTGTCAGCTACTTGGGCAGGGACACAAAGCACTGGTTGGACAGAGAGGGTACTGGAGGTTTTAGCCTTGCCACTCAGCTGAGATCTTAACCCTATTGCTGTGCCAGTGGAGAGACTTACTGGGGATCTGGAGAGAGAGGAAGAAACCAGCCCCAGACTGACTGTGATCTCTGTGTGCTCTCTGTGTGCTCTTAAGGGAAATTGTACTTTACTGTGTGTGCACCTATCATCCTCCGAACGTATACATCATTCACTGGTGTTAGTGGTGAGGACTGAGGCTCCTTGATTATTGGGCCAGTGCAGGTGCATCACATATTAATTGTTTGGCAGTGGTGGGATATCCACATCAAATATTATGGTTAATACTGGTGAGATAGCCACATCACATATTAATTGGCTTGTAGTAGTGTGGATATTGGATTCTTGTAGTCTGTGTTCAGTGATCACTAAAGGTGTTTTTGTACTCTAAATCAGCCATGCAGTGAATATTCAGAGTTCATATCATAATTGTTTTATTTCTTTTGTTAGCTTAGTTAGTCAGGGAGAGCAGGCAAGCATGTCAGCAGAGGAGTATGGCAAGCTGACAAGGAGCCAGCTGGCTGAGATGTGCCAGGTGGGTTCCTATTACGTGATTGAAACCAGAAAACTTCAAACACCACAAGATCGAACTTGTATGTTAGAAGTTTTATAATTTCGAACACGAAAAAAAAAAAAAAAAACAACGGACAGAAAGAAACTGTTTTAAGAAGGGTGGAAATATCTGCACTATAGTGCGATCTCGGAGTTGGTATATTTAAAGAGCGGGAGGTGTGGGGGTGCAGGGGGGGCTTGCCCCCCTGCTTACAACAGTTATTGGTCTGTTTTTTTTTTGTTTTGTTTTGTTTTGTTATTCCAATTCCTGAAGCTTTGAACACTTGTGTTCGATGTTTTCAAGTTCGAAGTTTCAGCAATTCGATAACGCAATAGGAACCCATGCAAGGCTAAAGGACCAGTGCTTTCCAATGTACTCACAGCTGCATCAGAAAATAGCAACCAGGATCATGATCAGACTGGCCGTGGGGATGTACAACTCTCAGAAAATGGACAGCTCAACCTTTCCAGAGAGGACTTAAAAATCCATCTGGAGCTAAAGAGACTTGAGTTGGAGGCCATGCATTTGGAAATGGAAGCAGCAGAGAGACTGAGACATCTGGAAGCTGAGGAGAAGGAGAGGCAGAGGCAACATGAAAAGGAGATGCTGACTCTTCGCCGGAGTCATGGAAGTAATGGGGAATGGAGTAACCGAACCCCAGAAGCAACAAAGGTCAGTAAATTTCTTCCACAGTTTACAGAGAGGGATCATTTTGATAGTTTCATTCATATGTCTGAGAGGGTAAGTAAACAGTATAATGTTGACCAGGAGCTCTGTGTATGACTCCTGACCCCCTTATCCATGGTAAAGCTGTAACTGTTCTGTCCAAGCTGTCTTTTTTTTTTTTAATTTAACATTTGTTGACCGGGAAAGTCCGACTAGGTTCCACAGAGCCTATTTTCAGTGGAGGCCCAGGGAGAAATGTTCCAGATGCATGTCTTTGGAATGTGGGAGGAAACTCACCTGAATACAGGGAGAACATGTAAACTCCACACAGGAGGCACCCCAGCCGAGAATCGAACCGGAGAACCTCTTGCTGTGAGGCGACAACGTTAACCGCTGCACCACTGCGCCGCCTGTCTGATAATGACTTTTTAAATTATAATACTGTAAAGAATTGTTTGCTAGATTTTTTTAAGCTAACACCTGAAGCTTATAGAAAAAAGTTTCATGAGCATAAACACAAGGCAGTTGAAAGTGTCTATGAATATGTTACTGAACTAAGCACTTATTTTCATAGGTGAGTGAGTGGATGTCAGGTCATCACTTTTGAAGGACTGGCAGACCTTTTGGTGAGGGAACAAGCCCTTAGCACTTTGTCTGTGGACATGAGAATCTGGTTAGCTGATAGACAATGCCTTACTGTATATGAATTGGGGAAGAAGGGAGCCCTATACCTAGTAAGCAGGGCATCACTGCACAGGAAAGGGACACCCAGTGCTGCTCATGGGTCTAAGGGAACCCATTGATATGACTATTTACACTTAATTTTGACCCCTTTCAATGTAAGCTTGAGAGGACAGACCAGGGGTGTATTTACTATTGGCCATCCATTTGTCCAGGTTACTCAAAGAGGGTCAGGGAGTTATTTTGTTTTATACCCAAAAAAAGTCTATTCCATAAAATATGGATTCTTTGGGATATATATGTATTTCACCAGCAGGTCCTAGTTATGCTTTGGTGAAAGTTAAAATTTCCTGAGCAGGTGTTTAGGATGTTGTTGAATTTGCAGATGTGCAAGAGATTACATAGGACTGGATCTTTTGAGGCTCTGTAAGCTAGACAGAGATCACCTCTCATGAGTCTGTAGGAAACTAAAAAAACGAGAGAGAGAGAGAACTTGACAGCAGTCTGAGTATCCAAGTAGCTCAAGGAAGATGTGCTCATAATTATTTTACTAAGGAAGTACTGCAGTCTTTCAAGTGGGCCTTATGTTTAAACAAGTACATACCAAAGGGACCATTATATTCTATGATAACTTCCTTAGATTTTGAAGAAATACCCCCGGAGATTAGTCTGGCAAAGTAAATGATTTACTAACAGTATTGTATACTTGCTGATATATGTTGATCAAAGAATAGTTTGATGTCAATAAATGTGTCCAGGCTCCTTATGACTGAGTTCATTTTCAAAAGGGTGTCACCTATGTGATAGGTGCATCAGTGCCCAGTTTTCCCAAAGGGCACAGTACTGCATTTCTTAGCATTTAGTTTTAGGCCATGATCCAGACACCAATTATTAGTGCATGTTAGTCCTTCATGAAGAATCTGGAAGGGCAGTTAATGACTATTCCAAATTTGCAGTCATATTTGATCAACCACAGGCCTTGATGTCAGCCTTGACATCAGGGAAGTAAATACCAAAGAGAAATTGTCCTAGGACCAGTCCTAAGAGGACATCGCTGGTAAATATTATTTTTGAATAGAGCATGACTCCATCAATAACAGAATGAGTTCTTTCCATTAACTAGTTTGCTATCTAGTGGGTAACATAGGGGTGCACATTTAGTTTGATTAGCTTATCAAGAATGCCACAATGTAGGACACTGTCAAAGGACTTGGCCAGGTCCAGGTAGGCAGTGTGAACTAATTTGTCTGATTCTAACGCATCAAAGAAGCCCACTTGGATCAGGAGGTAGGATCTGCCTTCAACAAATACAAACAAGCTTGGGTCCAGGTCTTAAAGACTGCCTACATCTTTACTACTAAGTTCCATAATGATGTGTTCTGTTGCTTTTGCAGAAAACGCTGCCAATGTTTATAGATCTATAATTTCCTGGTTTAGTAGTGGCTATCCCCTTGTGGTGTGGAATGACTACCGTAGTTCTCTACTCCTCTGACATGAAATCTATTGCAGAAGCTGATGTTCAGTAGGCCTAGTAGTAAGTCTACCAGACAGTGTCTATTGCTGACAAGAAGGCAGTCTTTCATATTATCATAACCCAAGGCACTATTGTTTTTAACCCTGGAGAGACCATTCAAAACTTGCTAGGAGGTGATCATAGGGGAGTGTGGGTGTGCTGATACTTAGGGGAAAGTAGCAGGAGATAGCAGAGTAAAGTTATAACTGAATGTGTCTATTAATATGTTAACTATGTCCTCAGGGGATGAGTACATGTTGTTGTTATGTATTAGCTCTGAGGATTGCTGGGCATTACCTCTAAGATTGCTTACATAGCTGAAGAAGGCTTTGTGCTTGTCCTTAGAAAAGGAGGCAATGCTCAGTTCAATTCATACTTACATTTCATCTATTATTCTGTGTGTGTGTGTGTGTGTGTGTGTGTGTGTGTGTGTGTGTGTGTGTGTGTGTGTGTGTGTGTGTGTGTGTGTGTGTGTGCGTGTGTGCGTGTTTGTGTGTGTGTGTGTGTGTGTGTGCGTGCGTGCGTGCGTGTGTGTGTGTGTGTGTGTGTGTGTGTGTGTGCGTGTGCGTGTGTTTATGTATAGCTATAAATATATTCTAATAAACACATCTGATTAACAAATTATAACTCAAGTCAACATTTTAATGCATTTCATACTTGCATTTTCCTTTTTTCCCCTGTGATCCCAGGTTCCCTCAGAAAATAGGCTTTGCCCAGTTGGGCTAACCTGATTAACAAAATGTAAATACATAAATACATTTTCCATGTTCTTCTTCATTCCTTGTGGGCCTTCTCGTTTTAAAAGCCACCCTGCTATCCATGCTTCTAGATTGTTTAATAGATACTATAGCAATAACCCACGCCTGGGTGTGGGTAATGCTGCATTTACCCACGGTTGGCGTGGTTTGGTCACGAGGGCGAAGCTCGAGTGGCCAAACAAAGCCAACCGAGGGTAAAGCCAGCATTGCCCACACCCAGAAGTGGATTATTGCTATTATACAATGACATTATTTAAGAAAAAAAATAATTACTTTTCTTAAATAATGGCATAGTATAATGCCTCCTTGCTGCCCTTCCGCAGCTGTCTGGTATTCTGCGGCAGCTCTGATGTACTGCACATGCTTATGCCTACGCAGTACATCAGAACTGTGGGCAAAAGCAACAGAGAAAGCAAGATCTCCGTTGCTTTTTACAAACTGTTTTCGCTATGTTAAATTGGTTTAACATAGCGAGACAGCTTTAAAAAAAGCAACAGAGAATCTCCGTTGCTTTTTTTAAAGCTGTCTCGTTATGTTAAACCCATTTGACATAGCGAGACAGTTTTGAAAAAAGCAACAGAGAAAGCAAGATCTCCGTTGCTTTTTACAAACTGTTTCACTATGTTAAATGGGGTTTAACATAGCGAGACAGCTTTAAAAAAAGCAACAGAGAATCTCCGTTGCTTTTTTTAAAGCTGTCTCGGTATGTTAAACCCATTTAACATAGCGAGACAGTTTTGAAAAAAGCAACGGAGAAAGCAAGATCTCCGTTGTTTTTTACAAACTGTCCCACTATGTTAAAGGAGATTAACATAGCGAGACAGCTTTAAAAAATCAACGGATCATCTCCGTTGCTTTTTTAAAGCTGTCTCACTATGTTAAACTCGTTTAACATAGCGAAACAGTGAGAAGAAAGAGTTATAGTAATGGAAAAAGTCTGGGTGACCGGACCTTTTCCCATTACTATAACTGATTTACAATGTGCACGCTGACCAATCAGCGTGCACGTTTTTGAATATTAATGGGGGGGTTGTATAATGGCTAATATTCAGAAATAGGTTCATAGGTTCTTACTATACTATTGACCCTAGAGAATCTTTTGAACCTAGACATGCATTCCCATGATTTTTTTCCTTGTAATTTAAATATGAAGTAACCCAGAACAGTGAAACATTTACATATACCACTTTCATAAGAAACAAGAGTGCTACTTCAGGGATGAATTTGTGGTTTCCCATCCAGTCGTCCAGAACACATTTGAATGTGGAAAGGAAGATGATTCCAAAGAAGTGGAATTCCTTGTAATTCATCGCTACCTCTCTAACATATTTTATTTATATCGCAGAACAGATTAAGATCTCTTGAGCAGATGTTTATGCCACCGCTGGACTTGTAGAGGTGCAGTAGGTCTGAGAGGATAGGATCTGTTTAGGCTCTGTATGCGAGGCAGAGGTCTCCCCTCAGCAACCTGTGTAATACTGAGAATAGGGACAAGGCTTTCAGACAATCAGCAATGTTCTTATGATTTAAGCCTTTGATTTTATTGGTGAGAAAATGCTGTGGGCTTCAAGTTGTGTCAAGTGTGTGGACAGGTACATGCCAAAGGGGGCATTAGACTCAATGATTGGCCTAAAAAGGGCTGATTACAGTGGAATGATCAGAGAGTTGAACTTGTACACCATACCCTTACTAATAAGCTAACCAATGAAAAAAGGATTTTCTTGCACTGGGGGATACATGGTGATCATAGACAGTTTACTGTCTACATAGGTTCCCGGGTCCCTGACTGCGGGATTGATTTTCAGGGGTGTGTTATAACATGTTAGTTGCAGGGAACATTGAGTTTGCTGAAAGTTATTATTTTACAAGAATGGTGTTTTGCTTAATACATAAAGTCCACACTGGTTAGGTCAGAAGTATGGGTCGAAGGGGACATAGAGGAGGTCCTGTAGTTTATTAATTATATTAATAACACCACTGAATTTTTAAGATTCTCCCATAAATGCAATTCAGAGAAAATAATTTTCCTGAATATTAAATTAACTAAAATAATGACCAACAATGTTTTACGTCAAATGTTTATAGAAAGCCTACTTTTTCAAACACCTATCTTCACTACTATAGCTGGCATCCTAAACATTAGAAAAAGGCTGTAATGAAGGGCCATTTAGTGATATTTGCTAGGATGCTTTCAGATGAAAATACATTCATTAAATAATTTGATGCATTATTAGATGTTTTCCAGTAGGGAATATCGTATGGAATTTTTATTAGAAATTAGGGAAAAAGTGTTGTATAAACCCATGGAGTGTATACATCCTTACTAGCTAGATCAGTGCTATGTAATGGTAGGCATAACAGTGACACTTAATAATGCAACAAATGTGTTACCTAACAATATGGAAAATCGAAAGTTATTTCAACTTTTTCTTTAGACAGCTACAATATTTTTGACATATTAAAGAAGAATTGGGTAATTTTTTCCACTGACAGTCAGTTGTTTAATTTACTTGGGGATAAGCCCCATGTAGTGTATAAGAAGGATAGATCCTTGAAACATTTACTAGAACAACACAGTACCAGTATGAGTAGGATGCCGGGTATGTTAGAAAATGTGGACACTTACTGTTCATCACCCACATATTATGAACAAGGATAATGTCCATACTAAAGAAAGCATATAAAATTAGTGGATATTATACATGGGAGTCCACTCAAGTGATTTATTTAGCCTGCTGTGTTTCATGCCCTGCATTTTATGTGGGCAAAACATCCAGGAAACTTTAAAGAAAGAATCTATGAACATTTGTTAGATATCCGGAAGTGTAAAAACAATAATGCTTTATATAGGCATATTTTAGAGTGTCCATTGCATTCATTTAAATTTATTGTTGTAGAACAAGTTAAAAAAGATTTGCAAGGTTTTATAATCAATGAACATTTGAATAAAAGTGAATTAAAATGGCAGCTTAAACTCAATGCTATGCATTTTCCATGATTAAATGAATGTTGTTCTGTCAATCCACTTTTAAAGTTAGAACATTTAGAAGTGTAAGTGGCTATTCAATGTATTTTTATTATTTTTAACATGTATAGGTTTTTATACACCTGTATCTATATTTTATATATATTTCTTATACATAGGTGTTGATGTACTTTTACCTTTAATAAGGTTTTTTATATTGAATGCCAATCAAGGTTTAACTGTTTTATTGGTAGTTGGTTACACCTTTTAATTTCACTATTTAAAGACACGTTTAATACACTTGAATTCAGTTCTGAGTAAGTCTCTGTAATTTAAAGGACGAAAGCGCTTAACTGTGAATAAAGGATTTGAGCTTTAAAGTTTAGCTCGTTTTTTGAAGCAGTGATATTGCTATCAGAATTTTGATTGCTGTTCCCCTCAGGACTTCGTGTTTTTTTAGGTCCTGTAGTTTGCTATGATTTAATAATGGGTTTCATTCATAGTAATTTGGACTTGGCATAGTTCCAGGTCATTGTCTTGTCTAATGAGTCCAAAGGTGAGATTTGTTTTTAAGACTATAGAGGCACCTCTGCCTTTAGTGCATTTGTCTAATGCAGAGGGTCTCTAAAAGTAATAGGCATTGTAGCCCTGCATTGATGAAGTGCTTTCACTAGTCTCGAATCATTTCCCTGGGACAATGCATATGTCACCATTTTCTAGATAAATAGGGCCTGCAGGTTGTCATGGTTCTTGTTTAGGCTCCTAGTATTAAATAGCAGTACGTTAATGCTATCTGGATACTGTTTAGTTATGATGGAAGCTTTAGAAGACTGACATTGTCTAAAAAAGGCACTCTGGGGATGGACAAGGCTTTGTCTAATATATAGAAGAAGCCTTAGGGTGCAGGCCATTCCTGGCAAAGCAGTTAGGACTATCTTCTCCTAGTTTTATATATATTATACTCCCTTTGAATAACACCAGAATCTAATCCAATTGTTGAGGTCAAAAATATTTTTTCAAACTGAGGCATCATTCTTGGTGATGGTAGAATACTGCTCCATGCAAGGCACATACCTGCCTGAGACACATATTCCAAGAGCTCCATCATGTCTCTCTTCATGTAGTCTTAAGTCATTTACACCCACTTGTACAATGACTGCATCATGTGTGCTTGTGGTGCAAGGACTTGAATACATGTGTGATGTGGCAAATCCCGGCACCTTATGGACAACTGACCACAACCCTCTCCTTGCATAGTCTGGTGAGTGGTGCATCAGAGTGTCTTACTGTGGAGTCACCTAAAATTAGGAGGTTTGCTTTATATGCTTTTGGATTGAGTTAGTGTGGCTCTTAGATGTATGTTTCATGGTGGGTGCTGTCTATGTTGTGTGTTTGTGAGGTTGCTGAAACTGGTTTCTTATGTTACACTTAGGATGCCTTTGTGGTTTAGGTAGGTTACTTTTAAGAGCCTCAGCATATGTGGCTCTATACGTTTGGTCTGAGCTGTGGGTGATTGTTTTAGTGTGATGTTGTGTGGTACTGACAACCTGTTTGTTATTTGTAGAGGGTACATGTGAGACACTTGCTACAATGTGTCAGAATACCCATTTCAACCAAGCTAGCTGTAAAGACAGATAGGAAGTGGAAATCCATGGTTCAAAATGCTTACTAATGTGGGCTAAAAAGGGGAGTGGTAGCACCTAAGAGGTTTGGAGTTGATTTACTGCAGTGCTATCTGTCTAAAAAACATTCTAACTCTCCACACAAGGAGCCTCTTTGAGTAACTGCTGAGAGAGAGAGCATTTTATCTCATAGTTAAGTTACTGATTTGGGGTGTACTAATAACTGTGAATAGAGAAGATTTGGTTTGAGCACCACATCAGGTTGGTAGCAAAATAA